>NC_136009.1:31599101-31629101 GCF_048128805.1 Centroberyx gerrardi
AAACAGATTGAACCTCGTTCTAAACAGACTCTACCTTGTTCTGAACAGACTCTACCTCGTTCTAAACAGATTGAACCTCGTTCTAAACAGACTCTACCTTGTTCTGAACAGATTGAACCTCGTTCTAAACAGATTGAACCTCGTTCTAAACAGACTCTACCTTGTTCTAAACAGACTCTACCTTGTTCTGAACAGACTCTACCTTGTTCTAAACAGACTCTACCTTGTTCTGAACAGACTCTACCTCGTTCTAAACAGATTGAACCTCGTTCTAAACAGACTCTACCTCGTTCTGAACAGACTCTACCTCGTTCTGAACAGACTCTACCTTGTTCTGAACAGATTGAACCTCGTTCTAAACAGATTTTTTTTTTCTCACTTAAGTTTATATTGAGTTTTCACCAAGGTATAGACAGAGCAGCACATCACAAAACAAAAAATAGTACAATAAAATACACAAACAAATAAAAATAAAAATAACAATGAATAGTTGTCCGGAAATATTTCAATATTCATACAAATCTATTTTAATTAGGCATTCATTTAGTCGGTGTCATGTCTCATATAAATGTTCAATTTTTTCCAGTTCTTTTTAAATGTATTCTCTTTGACTCTCAAAAGGTATGTCAACTTTTCCATAACAAAAATGTCTTGGACAATTTCCAGCCACTGTTCCTGTTTTGGAGTGTTTACATTAAGCCAATTTCTGGTAACGGCTTTCTTACTTGCTTCAAGTAAAACTTTAGTCAAGTAGAGATCTTCTCTCATCACAACGTCTTCAATGTTCCCAAGATACATCACAGGGCAGGTATTTGGAATTTCATATCCCAAAATATTTTTAACAACCGCATTGACATTTTCCCAATATAGCCTTATCTTTGTACAATTCCAGAAAATATGCGAGTGGTCAGCCTCCATGCGCCCACACAGCCTCCAACATTGTTGTTGTGCAGCAAGTTGCCTGCTTTTTATTTTGGGTGTTATGAAAAAGCGAGTTAAATTCTTCCAGCAGAATTCCCTCCATACTAGTGAGTTTGTGGATGTACATTGTGTCTCACACATTTGACACCATTCTTCCTCTGTATTTGAATCTTTAACTAATGTAGAGCGTTGTTTCCCCCCTGCTGCCCCCCAAAGCTTGGTAGAAAGCAGAGATGACCCCCTGCTGTTCGTATGCATCCACAATCACCCCAATCACATTATTTGAAGTTTCATCTGGTTCTGACCTTATCTCTTTGGTAAAGTAGTCTCTTAACTGCAAGTATCTAAAAAAGTCTTTGTTTTCGAGACCATACTTTGCCTTTAAATCTTGGAAGCTCATAAATTCACCATTTTCTGAAACTGTACACATTGCTGTTATGCCTTTTTCGTCCCATTCTTTGAATATTGGGTCATACACCCCTGGCTTAAACTTTGGGTCATATGCAAACCACCTCAGTGTGCGAACCCCTCTCTTTAATTTGTATTTTTCTACTATGAGATTCCATATTTTTATATATGGAAATGCTACTATTGGACCCGTAACATGTCTCAAAGCCCCTATCAAATATTTGTCTCCCACCAAGGTCTGGGTCTGGTAACCCTGCATCTCCCTTTCCATTTCTTTCCATCGAGATTCATAGTCAGGTCTACACCAACGGACCGGGTCTGAGTTGAGCTGCATAAAAATATTCCCTAAGATTTGGTAAAGCCATTCCCCCTTTACTTTTAGGCAGTTGAAGTGTTGTAAATTTTATTCTTGGCTCTTTGCTATTCCAAATGAATCCAGAGATCATCTTATTCCAGGCTATGAATTTGTTTTGGGGAACATTAATTGGGAGGGATTGGAATAAATATAGTAGCCTAGGTAGGATATTCATCTTAACCGTTTGTATTCTGTCACTGAAGTCGAAAGGGAGTGTAGACCACCTTTCAACATCCTTTTGGATGTTTTCATCAATTTTGTTATAATTGGTTTCAAACATGTTGGAAAGTGTTTTGGTTATAGTTACACCAAGACACTTCGTTGTTTTAGAATTCCATTTCAGATTATATGCATCTCTGATTTGTTGGGATGGGGAATAATTAAATGAAAGAATTTGTGTTTTTGTTATATTCAGTTTGTACCCTGAGTAGTGTGCATTAGGTTTGGAAAACATATGTCTGGTTGTTCAAGAAAAATAATGACATCATCTGCGAAAAGTCCAGTGATATGTTCTTTCCCCCCTATCCTGACACCCTGCAGGTCTTCACTCTGCCTTATTGGTGTGCTAAGGGTTCAGCATATAAAGCAAAGAGAGTAGGAGAAAGACAACAGCCCCGTCTTGAACCTCTCTCCAACTGAATCCTATTAGACAGGTTTCCATTTACCTTAATCCTAGCTGTAGGCTCACGATAAATAATTTTAATACACCGAATTGCATTTTCATCGAAGCCAAATGTCTTTAGTACTTCATATAAAAATACCCAGCTAACACTATCAAACGCTTTTTCTGCATCCAAACTAACCAGAACCATACTTGTACCGAGCGCTGTCTACAATATGGAGGTTCTTCTAGTATCGTCCTGTGTTTGGCGCCCTCTAATAAATCCAGTTTGATCTTCATTGATCAGGTCTGGTACGAAAGTCTCAAATCTTTTGCAAATGATTGAGGTAAATAGCTTGTAGTCTACATTTTCAAGTGAGATTGGCCTAAAATTTTTACATTGTTCTTTGTCTTTGCCTTCCTTAGGTAAAATAGTAATAATTGCTTCCTTCCATGATGGGGGAGCCCTGCCCTCTTTAAGGGTCCAGTTAAAACAGGACTAAAGCAGAGGGGTTAGCTCCTTAACGGCCTTGTACCATTCTGATGGAAACCCATCACTGCCTGTGATTTACTGGCCTTTTGTCTACTGATCGCAGCTTCCAGCTCCTCAACTGTAAATTGTGACGTAACGGTATCATTGTGTATCTCACCAACAGATGACAGGTCGAGCGAGTAAGAAAACTTCTTCTTGTTTTTTCATCAGCTGATGGTGGTTTGGAATAGAGTTTTTTATAGTACTCTTCAAATATTCTTTCTATCTCATCTGGCTCATGTAATAATTGGTCGGTTTGAGGGTCCCTTATTTTATGAATTGTATTAGAGGCCTGCTGTTTACGCAGGCGTCTGGCCAGGAGTCTAGTTGCTTTTGGACCTGATTCATAATAAGTCTGCTTTACAAATCTTGCCCTTTTTTCTATATCTCCCCTGAGGATCTCATCTATCTCCCCCCTTGTTTCCTTAATTTGTTGTAATACCGACTGATCCTCTGTGTTTTTATGTTTTTTCTCCAGTTCTCTCAATTTTTCTACTTTGTGTTTGTATGTGGCTAGCCGGGCCTTTTTTTGTGATGTTGTCAGGGCGATCAGCTTTCCACGAATAACTGCCTTCATAGCATCCCACAGTATTACAGGGTCCACATCCCCATTATCATTCTCTTCTATATACCTTTTTATCTCTTCCCTTATCTGTTCCACATTTGCCTTATTATTCAAAATACCCACATTGAGCCTCCATACAGTATTTATTTTTCTACTATTCAGGTATATTGTCAAGCTGATCGCATTGTGATCTGATACATCTGCCACCACGATTTTACGCTCTATGACCCTGTGACTTTCACCAGTACTCATTAAAAAATTGTCAATTCTTGAGTAGACAGAATGAGGTACTGAATAGTGTGTATAGTCCCTTTCTAACGGGTGAAGTTCTCTCTAACATCAATTAGTTCCATTTCCTGCACTGATGTGTTAATAAACTTGGACAGATGCATCTTGCTTTTCTTGAGGCTTGTTGTATCAAAATTATGATTCATGACCACATTAAAGTCCCTCCACATATCACAATACCTTCAGTCTCTAAGGCAATAATGTCAAACAGAGTTTTGAAAAAACATTTGGTACTCTCTGGGGGGGCATATACATCGATCAGTGTCACCACTTTGTTTTCTAGCTTTCCTTTAACTAATACATACTTCCCTCTTTGTCCCTGACTTCTTTATGGCGTTCAAATTGGACTGCATTTGTGATCAGGACAGCCACGCCCCTCTTCTGGCTAGGTGTGTAGGAACTATAAAATGCATTTCTAAAACCAAAGCGTTTCAATTTCTCATGTTCTTGTTGAGGCAGGTGGGTTTCTTGTAAAAATAGTACTTGAGCCTTTTCTTTTTTTAATTTAGCCAGGACCTTGCTCCTTTTAACTGGATTATTCATCCCATTTACATTAAGTGACACCAATTTTATATTGTTA
Organism: Centroberyx gerrardi; assembly: GCF_048128805.1. Classification (NCBI taxonomy): domain Eukaryota; kingdom Metazoa; phylum Chordata; class Actinopteri; order Beryciformes; family Berycidae; genus Centroberyx; species Centroberyx gerrardi. Next base: position 31,603,352 of record NC_136009.1, read on the forward strand.
TGTGGCATTTAAATGACCCAATCCTACGTTGCATTCATAAACCTCCAGACAACTTAAAACTGCACAGGCCTGAACATCTGGACAACGTGTGCTAAATAAAGAAAATAAAGAAAAAACAGTTGACTTCCAAGGTGATTCCTCGCCACCCTGAGTCCCGCTGGCAGGCAGAGGGGAAAGCCTCCTCACTAGAGGTGAAACACGCCATTTCACGCATCCTAGTAGTCCAACGTCATCCGATAGCACTTATTTTGTAGTCCAAACGAAGTCTTCAGCATTGATCAAAAATGATTTAGCCCAATATATACCAGCATCAAAAAAGAATAAAGAGAAAAGAAAAGAGGGAGGTCACTTCCTTACCAGTCGGTCCTTGTTTGAATTGCAAAGTAAACCCAAAAGTAAATAGATAAGATGTCCTTCAAAGTCGAAATAAGAAGAAATAAGAAACGCAGCATCGTCTCATCCTCTTAATCACATTATATGGATGAAAGATATAGCCTACAAGGAAATGGCGTGCAAATATTTGGACCATTTATATTGATTTAAGATTCACGCTACGGGCAAAAGTCACATAATGGTCATTTAGCTTAACACCGCTGGTTCTACAGAGGGGCTAACGAAATTTCACATACCGTGCCAAAATAAAGATTAGCTGGAGGGGATCCGCTCAAACTCCTGTAATCTTTTCCTTGCTCGACGCGCGGCCTCGTTCCCGTCTTCACTCCTCTCCCCGGCGCGTTGCCATGTCGCAGCCTGGAGAAGACGCTCCGTCTCTGGGTCCGGCTCCCGCGCTGCAGCCTGGTCTCCACCTAGTGGCTTCTCCTCCTCTCCTCGCTGCAGCCTGGTCTCCACCTAGTGGTTTCTCCTCCTCTCCTCCTCGCTGCAGCCTGGTCTCCACCTAGTGGCTTCTCCTCCTCTCCTCCTCTCCTCCTCGCTGCGGCCTGGTCTCCACCTAGTGGCTTCTCCTCCTCTCCTCCTCGCTGCAGCCTGGTCTCCACCTAGTGGCTTCTCCTCCTCTCCTCCTCTCCTCCTCGCTGCGGCCTGGTCTCCACCTAGTGGCTTCTCCTCCTCTCCTCCTCGCTGCAGCCTGGTCTCCACCTAGTGGTTTCTCCTCCTCTCCTCCTCGCTGCAGCCTGGTCTCCACCTAGTGGCTTCTCCTCCTCTCCTCCTCGCTGCAGCCTGGTCTCCACCTAGTGGTTTCTCCTCCTCTCCTCCTCGCTGCAGCCTGGTCTCCACCTAGTGGCTTCTCCTCCTCTCCTCCTCGCTGCAGCCTGGTCTCCACCTAGTGGCTTCTCCTCCTCTCCTCCTCGCTGCAGCCTGGTCTCCACCTAGTGGCTTCTCCTCCTCTCCTCCTCGCTGCAGCCTGGTCTCCACCTAGTGGCTTCTCCTCCTCTCCTCCTGCACTGCGGCCTGGTCTCCACCTAGTGGCTTCTCCTCCTCTCCTCCTGCGCTGCAGCCTGGTCTCCACCTAGTGGCTTCTCCTCCTCTCCTCGCTGCAGCCTGGTCTCCACCTAGTGGTTTCTCCTCCTCTCCTCCTCGCTGCAGCCTGGTCTCCACCTAGTGGCTTCTCCTCCTCTCCTCCTCGCTGCGGCCTGGTCTCCACCTAGTGGCTTCTCCTCCTCTCCTCCTGCGCTGCAGCCTGGTCTCCACCTAGTGGCTTCTCCTCCTCTCCTCCTCTCCTCCTCTCCTCCTCTCCTCCTGCGCTGCAGCCTGGTCTCCACCTAGTGGCTTCTCCTCCTCTCCTCGCTGCAGCCTGGTCTCCACCTAGTGGCTTCTCCTCCTCTCCTCCTGCGCTGCAGCCTGGTCTCCACCTAGTGGCTTCTCCTCCTCTCCTCCTGCGCTGCAGCCTGGTCTCCACCTAGTGGCTTCTCCTCCTCTCCTCCTCGCTGCAGCCTGGTCTCCACCTAGTGGCTTCTCCTCCTCTCCTCCTCGCTGCGTCTTGTGCACTATCGTATGTGCGTGTTCCCGAGTCCCAGTGAATGTGCATCTTGTCCAGCGGGGTCTGGAAGCGGATACCTTTCTCCTTCAGGGCCCTCTTTATTCCCGTGTATTCCTTGCGCTTCTGGACAACCTCCGTTGCGTAATCGTGATCGAATGACAGGCGTCGTCCTTCGATCATTATCTTCTTTCCCCAGGCCTTTTTCAATACCATTTCTTTGATATTAAACTCCAGAAAATGTACCACTATGGACCTAGGTGGCGCATTCCGTTCCGGTTTACGAGCCGGAGCTCCATGAGCGTGCTGGATCTGTAGGTTGGTGTCCGCTGTTAGTTCGGTTTTCAGAAGTTGCTCCACAAATTCAGACATGGAGTTGCCTTCTTTCTCTTCGGGTACTCCATGAATGCGAATGTTATTTCTTCTAGACCGTCCTTCCAAATCTGTCAGTTTATCCTGCATGGTTTTCTGTTTTTTCATTGATTTAATCAGCGCATCCTTCATAGCCATGTTAATTGTCTCAGCCTCATCAATTCGTGCTTCTGCTTCATTCAGTCTAGTTTCGTGGGCGTAGATTTGTGTGGAGTTAGCAGAAAGTTTTTGCTAAATTTCCTGCTTCAGATCTTTGAGTTCGGTTTTCTTGTCTTCTTTGAATTCTTCTTTAAGTTTGTGTAAGTCCACTTTATGCTCAGCCCTGAAATCGCGTATTTCCTTACTGATGCTGTGGAGCACTGAGCGCACGGTTTCTGCCGAGTCGTCGTTTGAGCGTCGTCCATCTCCGGTGAATTCTTTCTTCTTGTCCGTCACGTTTCTTTTGACTTCTAGTTTTCGCTCCCCCACTCATTCCAATAAAGATTACAACGATTTGTGTGACAATTAGTGAATTAAGGGGGTTGGTTTTAACTCGCTATCGGGAGCTCAAAATTAAGCAGCCGTCTGTTCGCCTCACCACCGGAAGTCCACTCCGTTCTAAACAGATTGGACCTCGTTCTAAACAGATTGGACCTCGTTCTAAACAGATTGGACCTCGTTCTAAACAGATTGGACCTTGTTCTAAACAGATTGGACCTCGTTCTAAACAGATTGGACCTCGTTCTAAACAGATTGGACCTCGTTCTAAACAGATTGGACCTCGTTCTAAACAGATTGGACCTCGTTCTAAACAGATTGGACCTCGTTCTAAACAGATTGGACCTCGTTCTAAACAGATTGGACCTTGTTCTAAACAGATTGGACCTCGTTCTAAACAGATTGGACCTCGTTCTAAACAGATTGGACCTCGTTCTAAACAGATTGGACCTCGTTCTAAACAGATTGGACCTCGTTCTAAACAGATTTTAAAGAGACTGCACCTCATTCTAACTATTGTACCTCATTCTGAAGAGATTCTTCCTCGTTCTGAACAGATCAGCCGCTGTAGTTTGATTCTCTGTTTTCTGTTGTAGATAAACTGAATTATGCCGACTCAGTGATCAACAAAGTGACGACGATGCAGAAACAGAAAGAAGCCGACACGTATGTTTCATCCACCTGACTGAATTCATTTAAATATCTCAATTAGATTAGAAAGAATGTGATTGGTCTGACTGGGAGTGATCTTATTGGCTGCTCTTCATCAGGTATCGAGTGAAGGACAAATCAGATCGCGCCACAGTTGAGCAGGTATGCTTTTCATCCCCACGGTGTCTGCACTAACACTGAGGATCAGAGAAGATGGAGGATAAATGAAACGTGTTTGTTTGGAAAAGCCTTTCTATTAGAATCTGTGTTTTTAATAAATAGGAATTCTTCTTCTGCAGGTTTTAGACCCACGAACACGAATGATCCTCTTCAAGATGCTGAGTCGGGGAGTCATCTCTGAAATCAACGGCTGCATCAGCACCGGGAAAGAGGCAAGCACGCACACACACACACACACGCACGCACACACACACACACACAGCATATTCATGTACAGATATGTGGCGGCAGAGGAGCAGAGCTGCGGTTTCAGACCAACAGGAGAGTTGCGTCCTTTCGAGGCTCTTGAAGCCGGTTTGAGAGCAGGAACTGGTCTGATGCGTGTCTGATGCGTTTGGACCCGCAGGCCAACGTTTACCACGCCAGCACCGCCGCCGGAGCCAGCAGAGCCATCAAGATCTACAAGACCTCCATCCTGCTGTTCAAAGACCGAGACAAATACGTCAGCGGAGAGTTCAGGTCCGGCAATAAGGATCAATAAGGATCTATAAGGCTGTTATCAGTTATTATTGGTTATTATCATTTATCATTGGCTATTATGGGTTATTATCAGTTATTATTGGTTATCAGTTATTGCTGTTATTAGTTATTATTGGTTTATTATGGGTTAATATCAGTTATTATGGGTTATCAGTTAATATCAGTTATTATGGGTTATTATGGGTTAATATCAGTTATTATTGGTTATTATGGGTTAATATCAGTTATTATTGTTATTATGGGTTAATATCAGTTATTATTGTTATTATGGGTTGTCCTCCTGCAGGTTCCGTCATGGTTACTGTAAAGGAAACCCCAGGAAGATGGTGAGGACCTGGGCAGAGAAGGAAATGAGGAACCTCATCAGGTCGGAACTCAAATCCAGTTGAATCTGTTTGTGGCGACTGAAAGTTTCCCGCTGAACGGTTTGACTCGTCGTTTCAGGCTGCAGACGGCCGGAGTCCCGAGTCCCGAACCTCTGATGCTCCGCAGCCACGTCCTGCTGATGAGCTTCATCGGCAGAGACGACATGTGAGGCCCGGGGACCGCCGCGTCCTTTTTTTACCATAATGTCTTGATTATCAGTTTTTGGTTTTTACCATAATGCCCTGAAGACAGTTCCTTGTTGTTACCATAATATACTGATGATCAGTTTTCCGTTTTGACCGCGGCGTATCGACGGCCGGTGCGTCCGCAGGCCGGCTCCTCTGCTGAAGAACGCGGCGGTGTCGGAGTCGAAGGCGCGGCAGCTGTACCTGCAGGTGGTGCAGAACATGAGGACCATGTACCAGCAGGCGCGGCTCGTCCACGCCGACCTCAGCGAGTTCAACATGCTGTAGGTGTGAGGCGGCGGCGGCGGCGACGCTGCTGCTGCCGTGACAACCAGCCATCTTAACCTCTGATCCATAATCAATAATAGTTCTTTCTAATATCTAATGTCTGAGGCTTATGAGAAAAATAACATCAAATGTAGAGAATCACTAAAGTCTGATATTGTCAAGCTGTCAGACAGTCAGTGTGTGTGTTGCAGTGTGTGTGTGTGTGTGTTGCAGTGTGTGTGTGTCTCAGTGTGTGTGTGTTGCAGTGTGTGTGTGTCTCAGTGTGTGTGTTGCAGTGTGTGTGTGTGTGTCTTTGAGTGTGTGTGTTGCAGTGTGTGTGTCAGTGTGTGTGTGTGTGTGTCTTTGAGTGTGTGTGTCTCAGTGTGTGTGTCTCAGTGTGTGTGTTGCAGTGTGTGTGTGTGTGTGTCTTTGAGTGTGTGTGTTGCAGTGTGTGTGTCAGTGTGTGTGTGTGTGTGTCTTTGAGTGTGTGTGTTGCAGTGTGTGTGTGTGTGTGTCTTTGAGTGTGTGTGTTGCAGTGTGTGTGTCAGTGTGTGTGTGTGTGTGTCTTTGAGTGTGTGTGTTGCAGTGTGTGTATCAGTGTGTGTGTGTGTCTCACCTTGTGTTTTCTGTCCAGTTACCATAACGGAGACGCTTACATCATCGACGTCTCCCAGGCGGTGGAACACGACCATCCGCACGCTCTGGAGTTCCTCAGGAAGGACTGCAGCAACGTCAACGGTGAGTCAGCAAGTCCACCTGACAGCAAGTCCACCTGACAGCAAGTCCACCTGACGGCAAGTCCACCTGACGGCAAGTCCACCTGACGGAGAGTCCACCTGACAGCAAGTCCACCTGACGGCAAGTCCACCTGACGGCAAGTCCACCTGACGGCAAGTCCACCTGACGGCAAGTCCACCTGACGGAGAGTCCACCTGACAGCAAGTCCACCTGCTGACAGCAAATCCACCTGACGGCAAGTCCACCTGACAGCAAGTCCACCTGACAGCAAGTCCACCTGACGGAGAGTCCACCTGACAGCAAGTCCACCTGCTGACAGCAAATCCACCTGACGGCAAGTCCACTTGACGGCAAGTCCACCTGACGGCTAGTCCACTTGCTGACAGTAAGTCCACCTGCTGACAGCAAGTCCACCTGACGGCAAGTCCAGCTGACAGCAAGTCCACCTGCTGACAGCAAGTCCACCTGACGGCAAGTCCACCTGACAGCAAGTCCACCTGACAGCAAGTCTACCTGCTGACAGCAAGTCCACCTGCTGACAGCAAGTCCACCTGACAGCAAGTCCACCTGCTGACAGCAAGTCCACCTGACAGCAAGTCCACCTGACAGCAAGTCCACCTGCTGACAGCAAGTCCACCTGACAGCAAGTCCACCTGACAGCAAGTCCACCTGCTGACAGCAAGTCCACCTGACAGCAAGTCCACCTGACAGCAAGTCTACCTGCTGACAGCAAGTCCACCTGACGGCAAGTCCACCTGACGGCAAGTCCACCTGACAGCAAGTCCACCTGCTGACAGCAAGTCCACCTGACAGCAAGTCCACCTGCTGACAGCAAGTCCACCTGACGGCAAGTCCACCTGACTGCAAGTCCACCTGACGGCAAGTCCACCTGATGGCTAGTCCACCTGACATCAAGTCCACCTGCTGACAGCAAGTCCACCTGACATCAAGTCCAGCTGACAGCAAGTCCACTTGCTGACAGCAAGTCCACCTGACGGCAAGTCCAGCTGACAGCAAGTCCACCTGCTGACAGCAAGTCCACCTGACGGCAAGTCCACCTGACAGCAAGTCCACTTGCTGACAGCAAGTCCACCTGCTGACAGCAAGTCCACCTGACGGCAAGTCCACCTGACAGCAAGTCCACTTGCTGACAGCAAGTCCACCTGACAGCAAGTCCACCTGCTGACAGCAAGTCCACCTGACGGCAAGTCCACCTGACAGCAAGTCCACCTGACGGCAAGTCCACCTGACAGCAAGTCCACTTGCTGACAGCAAGTCCACCTGACAGCAAGTCCACCTGCTGACAGCAAGTCCACCTGACGGCAAGTCCACCTGACAGCAAGTCCGCCAGCAAGTCCACCTGCTGCCAGCAAGTCCACCTGACAGCAAGTCCACCTGCTGATCTGGTCTGCTCTCTGCGTCTCGTCAGTTATGATCTGGCTCCACATCCAGATCATCTCATATGAACGGACTCACCAGACGTGTTTGAATTTAAACATTTGTTGAGTTACAGATTCATAGTTTTCCCATGATGCCATGATGTGTTTACTGTAGTCTACTGTAGTCTACTGCAGTCTACTGCAGTCTACTGTAGTCTACTGTAGTCTACTGCAGTGTCTACTGCAGTTTACTGCAGTCTACTGTAGTCTACTGCAGTGTTTACTGCAGTCTACTGGAGTCTACTGTAGTCTACTGCAGTGTCTACTGCAGTTTACTGCAGTCTACTGTAGTCTACTGCAGTGTTTACTGCAGTCTACTGCAGTCTACTGTAGTCTACTGTAGTCTACTGCAGTGTCTACTGCAGTTTACTGCAGTCCACTGTAGTCTACTGCAGTGTTTACTGCAGTCTACTGGAGTCTACTGGAGTCTACTGCAGTGTCTACTGTAGTCTACTGCAGTGTTTACTGCAGTCTACTGCAGTCTACTGTAGTCTACTGCAGTGTTTACTGCAGTCTACTGGAGTCTACTGGAGTCTACTGCAGTGTCTACTGTAGTCTACTGCAGTGTTTACTGCAGTCTACTGGAGTCTACTGCAGTGTCTACTGTAGTCTACTGCAGTGTTTACTGCAGTTTACTGCAGTCTACTGCAGTCTAGTGTAGTCTACTGCAGTGTTTACTGCAGTCTACTGCAGTCTACTGCAGTATTTACTGCAGTCTACTGTAGTCTACTGGAGTCTACTGCAGTGTCTACTGTAGTCTACTGCAGTCTACTGTAGTCTACTGCAGTGTCTACTGCAGTCTACTGTAGTCTACTGCAGTGTTTACTGCAGTCTACTGCAGTCTACTGGAGTCTACTGCAGTCTACTGGAGTCTACTGCAGTGTCTACTGCAGTCTACTGTAGTCTACTGCAGTGTTTACTGCAGTCTACTGCAGTCTACTGGAGTCTACTGCAGTGTCTACTGTAGTCTACTGCAGTGTTTACTGCAGTTTACTGCAGTCTACTGCAGTCTACTGTAGTCTACTGCAGTGTTTACTGCAGTCTACTGTAGTCTACTGCAGTGTTTACTGCAGTCTACTGCAGTCTACTGTAGTCTACTGGAGTCTACTGCAGTGTCTACTGTAGTCTACTGCAGTGTTTACTGTGCTGACAGCTGTGTGTTTCCCTGCAGAGTTCTTTGTGAAGCGCGGAGTGGCGGCCATGACAGTCAGAGAATTGTTCGACTTCATCACCGACCCGTCCGTCACCTGCCACAACATCAGCCTCTACCTGGACAAGGTCTGACCCCTGACCCCTGACCCTGATCCTGACCCCTGACCCCTGACCCTGATCCTGACCCCTGACCCTGACCCTGATCCTGACCCCTGACCCTGACCCCTGACCCCTGACCCCTGACCCCTGACCCCTGATCCTGACCCCTGACCCTGACCCTAACCCCCGACCCCTAAACCTGACCCCTGAAACCCTGTTTCTGACTCGGTTTGTCTGTTGTGTTTTGACTCATCTGTCTGTTGTGTTTTGACTCATCTGTCTGTTGTTTGTCTGTTGTGTTTTGATTCATCTGTCTGTTGTTTGTCTGTTGTGTTTGACTCGTCTGTTGTTTTTCGGTTGTTTTGATTCCTCTGTCTGTTGTTTCTCTGTTGTGTTTTGACTCCTCTGTCTGTCTGTTGTGTATTGACTCGTCTGTCTGTTGTTTGTTGACTCGTCTGTTGTTTGTCTGTTGTTTTTGACTCGTCTGTCTGTTGTTTGACTCGTGTGTCTGTTGTTTGTCTGTTGTGTTTGACTCGTCTGTTGTTTGTTTACTCGTGTGTCTGTTTATCTGTTATGTATTGACTCGTCTGTCTGTTGTTTGTCTGTTGTGTTTGACTCGTCCGTTGTTTGTTGACTTGTGTGTCTGTTGTTTATCTGTTATGTATTGACTCGTCTGTCTGTTGTTTGTCTGTTGTCTGTCTGTCTGTCCAGGCGATGGAGATCGCTGCGGAGCGGACGGCAGAAGAACGCTCCAACCAGGACCGAGTGGACGAGGAGGTGAAACCCGCTCCGCCTGCGCTGCAGTGTGATAGGATGATAGGATGATAGGATGATAGGATGATAGGATGATAGGATGATAGGATGATATGATGATAGGATGATAGGATGATAGGATGATAGGATGATAGGATGATAGGATGATAGGATGATATGATGATAGGATGATAGGATGATAGGATGATAGGATGATATGATGATAGGATGATAGGATGATAGGATGATAGGATGATATGATGATAGGATGATATGATGATAGGATGATAGGATGATAGGATGATAGGATGATATGATGATAGGATGATAGGATGATAGGATGATAGGATGATATGATGATAGGATGATAGGATGATAGGATGATAGGATGATATGATGATAGGATGATAGGATGATAGGATGATATGATGATAGGATGATATGATGATATGATGATATGATGATATATATGATGTATGATGAGTGTTTGACCTTTGACCCTCGTCCCCCTCAGGTCTTTAAGAAGGCTTACATCCCCAGAACGCTGACTGAGGTCAGTCACTACGAACGAGACGTCGACTCCATGAGGAGCGAGGAGCAGAACGACAACGTAGGTGACAGTAGAGACAAGTACAGTAGAGACAATAGAGACAAGTACAGTAGAGACAATAGAGACAGTAGAGACAAGTACAGTAGAGACAGTAGAGACAAGTACAGTAGAGACAATAGAGACAGTAGAGACAAGTACAGTAGAGACAGTAGAGACAAGTACAGTAGAGACAATAGAGACAGTAGAGACAAGTACAGTAGAGACAGTAGAGACAAGTACAGTAGAGACAGTAGAGACAATAGAGACAAGTACAGTAGAGACAATAGAGACAAGTACAGTAGAGACAATAGAGACAGTAGAGACAAGTACAGTAGAGACAATAGAGACAAGTACAGTAGAGACAATAGAGACAGTAGAGACAAGTACAGTAGAGACAGTAGAGACAAGTACAGTAGAGACAATAGAGACAGTAGAGACAAGTACAGTAGAGACAGTAGAGACAAGTACAGTAGAGACAGTAGAGACAAGTACAGTAGAGACAGTAGAGACAATAGAGACAAGTACAGTAGAGACAATAGAGACAAGTACAGTAGAGACAATAGAGACAGTAGAGACAAGTACAGTAGAGACAAGTACAGTAGAGACAGTAGAGACAATAGAGACAAGTACAGTAGAGACAATAGAGACAAGTACAGTAAAGACAATAGACACAAGTATAGTAGAGACAAGTACAGTAGAGACAATAGAGACAGTAGAGACAAGTACAGTAGAGACAATAGAGACAGTAGAGACAAGTACAGTAGAGACAGTAGAGACAAGTACAGTAGATACATAGAGACAGTAGAGAAAAGTACAGTAGAGACAATAGAGGCAAGTACAGTAAAGACAATAGACACAAGTACAGTAGAGACAAGTACAGTAGAGACAAGTACAGTAGAGACAATAGACACACGTACAGTAGAGACAGTAGAGACAATAGACAAGTACAGTAGAAACAATAGAGACAAGTACAGTAAAGACAATAGACACAAGTATAGTAGAGACAAGTACAGTAGAGACAATAGACACAAGTACAGTAGAGACAAGTACAGTAGAGACAGTAGAGACAAGTACAGTAGAGACAGTAGAGACAAGTACAGTAGAGACAAGTACAGTAAAGACAATAGACACAAGTATAGTAGAGACAAGTACAGTAGAGACAATAGACACAAGTACAGTAGAGACAATAGAGACAAGTACAGTAGAGACAATAGAGACAAGTACAGTAAAGACAATAGACACAAGTATAGTAGAGACAATAGAGACAGTAGAGACAAGTACAGTAGAGACAATAGAGACAGTAGAGACAAGTACAGTAGAGACAGTAGAGACAAGTACAGTAGATACAATAGAGACAGTAGAGAAAAGTACAGTAGAGACAATAGAGGCAAGTACAGTAAAGACAATAGACACAAGTACAGTAGAGACAAGTACAGTAGAGACAGTAGAGACAAGTACAGTAGAGACAAGTACAGTAGAGACAAGTACAGTAGAGACAATAGACACAAGTACAGTAGAGACAGTAGAGACAATAGAGACAAGTACAGTAGAAACAATAGAGACAAGTACAGTAAAGACAATAGACACAAGTATAGTAGAGACAAGTACAGTAGAGACAGTAGAGACAAGTACAGTAGAGACAATAGACACAAGTAGAGTAGAGACAGTAGAGACAATAGAGACAAGTACAGTAGAAACAATAGAGACAAGTACAGTAAAGACAATAGACACAAGTATAGTAGAGACAAGTACAGTAGAGACAATAGACACAAGTACAGTAGAGACAAGTACAGTAGAGACAGTAGATACAAGTACAGTAGAGACAAGTACAGTAGAGACAGTAGAGACAAGTACAGTAGAGACAATAGAGACAAGTACAGTAAAGACAATAGACACAAGTACAGTAGAGACAAGTACAGTAGAGACAATAGACACAAGTACAGTAGAGACAAGTACAGTAAAGACAATAGACACAAGTATAGTAGAGACAAGTACAGTAGAGACAATAGACACAGTACAGTAGAGACAATAGAGACAGTAGATACAATAGAGACAAGTACAGTAGAGACAATAGAGACAAGTACAGTAGAGACAGTAGAGACAAGTACAGTCTTGTGTACAGTTTGTTGTTGACCTCATCTGGATTCTTCTACTCAGCCTGTTGGTGTTTCTGTACTGAACAGATGAACCTGATGATGATAACAGTAACCAGACTCTGATGCTAATGTTAATGATCATAATGTTGGTGGTCTCTGTGGTCCAGGTTCTGTACCAGACTCTGATGCTAATGTTAATGATCATAATGTTGGTGGTCTCTGTGGTCCAGGTTCTGTACCAGACTCTGATGCTAATGTTAATGATCATAATGTTGGTGGTCTCTGTGGTCCAGGTTCTGTACCAGACTCTGATGCTAATGTTAATGATCATAATGTTGGTGGTCTCTGTGGTCCAGGTTCTGTACCAGACTCTGATGCTAATGTTAATGATCATAATGTTGGTGGTCTCTGTGGTCCAGGTTCTGTACCAGACTCTGATGCTAATGTTGTTAATGATCATAATGTTGGTGGTCTCTGTGGTCCAGGTTCTGTACCAGACTCTGATGCTAATGTTGTTAATGATCATAATGTTGGTGGTCTCTGTGGTCCAGGTTCTGTACCAGACTCTGACGGGGCTGAAGCAGGATCTGTCAGGAGTCCAGACAGTAAGACCCGCTCACACACAGCAGCACTGAACACGGAGATGTGACATGTTAATACTGATAGTACTGAGTGAGGGGTGGAACGAGACTAACGCGGTGTAGCCTCGTTAAAACTCGTGGGATAACGAGACTTCGCCGAGCCAAAGTCCGCTCTGATTGGCTCTGAGGCGGAAACAGAGAACGGCTCTTCTGGTTTGTTTTTCTGCTGGTAGAGCAGTTTCCATCTCTAGCTGAGCTGCAACCCTCGCTACTGTGCAAAGTAAGTTCAGGTTAAAGGATCAGGCTGGTGTTTTTTAATGTGTTTCTTACTGTCAACAAATCCTATGAAAAAAAGAACTAAATCAGCACTGAATGTGTTTCACTAACAAGTCTGGTCCATGTAGCGGTCCCAGTGCAGCCTCATGTCCCAGCAGCCATAGAACTGCATTGTATTAAAAACTATTAAACCCCGTCACAGAGCCATGCTGCTGCTCTGCAGCATATTTCATCATCACGATGCACCGGGCCGGACGACTTTTTCCTCAAACGACTTAATAAACCGACCGTAAACACGTTTTCCGTCTCGGGAAAGTAGTTCCGTAGCACAGAAAATAGTCCCCGGCGTAATGAAGGATTTGTTCCCGTTTGAATTTGATTTGGTAATAACTACAACAGTCTGACTTTTCATGGTGACAGTTAGCGATTTTTAAAATGTAAACTATGTGTTTGTGAGCTGTATTTAAAGGTTTTTATCTTACAATTGGAGCCAATGACTTCCGGGTTGAAGACTAAAGGGAACGTGGGAAGTCAGAAAGTAACGGGAGGAGAGCAAACGCATTGTTGATGTTGTTATTTTCATAGGATTTGTTGACGGTAAGAAATGTGTTTAAAAACACCAGCCTTATCCTTTAATACAGTGGTTCTCAACCTTTTTGAGCCGCGACCCCCCCAAAATATTTAGGTTGGGGTTCGCGACCCCCTCCCGCTCGACTCACCCTTGAAACACACTGCAGTGACCCGCTTCACCCTGTCGGCGCTGCTGTTCACACAGGCGCGCGGCTCGGAGCTCGGTGCGTGTTTAGCCTGTTTTCTCTGCGTACGGGACGCAGACTTCATAGCAGTGGAAGACTGAGCGACCCTCTGCTGCAAACACACGCTTCTCTGCTCCCTGTTTGTCAGGAGTTACTATCACACACGACAGCCACCAAACAAACCTTGCATTACTGACCAAAAATATACAAAACAACTAGTCTAAATCAATTTGGCTTTAATTACAGTTTTAAATTTTATTCAAGATCCGACAGCACAACTCATTGTGAAAGAGGCGACACGACCGCTTTACAAGCTGAATAATGGCAATAGGCAAAAACTAGGGCCAATACATTCTCGACATTTTTGGCTAGGCACGTGAATCCGTACTGCAGAAAGTCAGACTGATATTTCCGACGCTTGCTGGAGGCCAGGGAATCTGTCGGAACCGCCGGCACCTTACGTTTTTCAGCTGACGGTGTACTTTCAGGTGGCCCACCTTCACACATCTCTTCTTGGTTCGCATCTTGAGCTGGCAGACTTTTTTTGAGAAGCCACCGCTCCATATTCAGCCACTTTATTGCAGTAGTTAGCTAGCTCGGAGCACCTGTCACTGTGCCTCCCAAGCTGGAGGAGACGACTTCTTGGCGCCCTCCTCAGTGTTCACACACTCATTTCACTCACTCACTCAAATCTGCTTTATAATGACTACATTATATCATTGGTATGGGAGATTTAATGGAAAAATAATTATCAAAAAATATTTATCGAATTTTTTTTTAAATTTTTTTTTGACAACCATCCCGCGACCCGAGGGTCGCGACCCCCAGGTTGAGAACCGCTGCTTTAATATACAAACTCTGGGTAAAGACAGACAGGCAGACTGAGTTAGGTTTGACTCTGTACTGGAAAGTGAAACTTCACTTTCTGCTGCTCCTTCATCAATCTGCAGGTTCCTGCCCTGCTGGAGGAGGACGGCTCTTCTTCAGAGGAGGAAGAGGAGGAGGAGGAAGAGGAGGAGGAGGAAGAGGGGCAGCAGGCTGACGAGCAGGAACATGGAGGCGAAGCCCAGATGGACAAAAAGGTGTTTAAATTTGTGTTTGTCAGATACTGTGTAGCGCCGAGTCATCAGGCTGCAGGTTCTGCAGGGGACTCAATACACTGCAGGGATCTGAACACATGAACACATGAACACATGAACACATGAACACGTGAACACGTGAACACATGAACACGTGAACACGTGAACACGTGAACACATGAACACATGAACACATGAACACCTGAACACATGAACACCTGAACACATGAACACATGAACACATGAACGGTACGGGACAGTTTGTGTCAAAAGTTGGTCATGTGAACGCTTTCTGCGGTCCGCACCCGAGTTTGAAAAAAGCTTTCACATGACCAACTATTTGTTCAGCTGTAGGAGGCGGTCTGAGTCCGGTTCCAAGTGAACTGTGGTAGGGCTGTCATCAGTGAGAACGCTTCTCAAAACCTCGCCTTCAGCGCTCTGCAGCTTGAAGCATGTGAAGCTCACTGTGACACCAAATAAACTAAATCACTGCAAAGACCACAAGGCCGACGTTCTCCATTTGTGGCATTTTCACCGCTGAAGTGCGTCAGACGGACTCACGCTGATGACAAAGAACTTCGTTCAGCGTGAGTCCGTCTGACGCACTTCAGCGAGCGGCGGCGCCGGGCGGCTCGGGGACGATGGAACTCGGGTTCAGACTCAAGCAAACGGTCCGAGTGTGAAAACGACCTTGGCTCCTAAACCGCCTGAACACCTGAACCTCGTGGTTCTCCATCCTGGTCCACGAAGGTCCAACAGTCACAGAACCGGTTCCTCCTGCAGGAGCGTGGATCTGCTGCAGGGTTCGGTTGGACTCGGGATGCAGATCAGAGTCATGAACCATGTGGCCTTTCTGAAGCTTCTGTAGGAGAATAAAAGCAGTTTAAAGTGGTGAGAATGTGTCTGAGACTGAGCTGGGACCACTGCAGGTCTCGGTCTCTGGTCTCTGATCGGTTTCTGTCGATCCGTCTCTTCTCTGCTCTGACTGGTTTTTATTTTGCTTTCAGGAAAGGAAGAAAATGGCCAAAGAAGCTCAGAGAGAAAAAAGAAAAGCCAAAGTGCCGAAACACGTGAAGAAGAGAAAAGAGAAAGTAGCCAAGATGAAGAAAGGCAAATGAGGACCGAAGACTCCCTGGATCCTGAACTGACTCCCTGAACCCTGAACTGACTCCCTGGACCCTGAACGGACTCTCTGGACCCTGAACAGACTCCCTGAACCCTGAACAGACTCCCTGGACCCTGAACTGACTCCCTGGACCCTGAACTGACTCCCTGGGCCCTGAACAGACTCCCTGGGCCCTGAACAGACTCCCTGAACCCTGAACTGACTCCCTGAACCCTGAACTGACTCCCTGGGCCCTGAACTGACTCCCTGGGCCCTGAACAGACTCCCTGGGCCCTGAACAGACTCCCTGAACCCTGAACTGACTCCCTGGGCCCTGAACTGACTCCCTGGGCCCTGAACAGACTCCCTGGGCCCTGAACTGACTCCCTGAACCCTGAACAGACTCCCTGGGCCCTGAACAGTCATCATCATAAATAAAAAAAATCTCAGTTTTCAGTGTTTCCTCCAGTTTTCTTCTTGTCATGATGAAAAGCCTCTGAAACATGTAGAGCATCATGGGAAACTAAATACAATAACAACAATAATAATAATATTAATAATAATAATAATAAGCAGTCACAGATCAGATGTGTCTGTGGTTAGACAGACCTGAGGTCAGTTTTTAACTAAAGGTTCAGTATAAAAGGCTTTAGTTGGTTTCTATTATCTGTTATTAATAAGATTTGATTAATAATTAATATGATTTACTGACATTAAAGATGCTGAACTTCTTCCTCTGGCCTTTTTATTCACAGTAAATATACATCTAGACCTCATCAATCAGCCACTTATTAATACATTTATTAATTAATCATCACTTTATGACATCTAGCCCTCAATAATGATCCATTTATAACATACAGACCTAAATAACTTCAGTGAGTTCTGAGAGAGATGCTCTTAGTTTCCACTAGAGGGAGACATCTCTACTTATACCTCTCTCTCTCTGTCTCTCTCTCTCCCTCTCTCTCTCTGTCCCTCTCTCCCTCTGTCTCTCTTTCTCTCTCTCCCTCTGTCTCTTTCTCTCTCTCCCTCTGTCTCTCTCCCTCTCTCTCTCTGTCTCTCCCTCTTTCTCTCTCTGTCTCTCTCCCTCTCTCTCTGTCTCTTTCTCTCCCTCTCTCTGTCTTTCTCCCTCTGTCTCTCTTTCTCTCTCTCCCTCTGTCTCTCTCCCTCTCTCTCTGTGTCTCCCTCTTTCTCTCTCTCCCTCTCTCTCTCTGTCTCTCTCTCTCCCTCTCTCTCTCTGTCTCTCTCTCCCTCTCTCTCTCTGTCTCTCTCTCCCTCTGTCTCTCTTTCTTTCCCTCTCTCTCTCTGTCTCTCTCTCTCCCTCTCTCTCTCTGTCTCTCTCCCTCTCTCTCTTTCTCTCTCTCCCTCTGTCTCCCTCTCTCTCTCTGTCTCTCTCTTTCTCTCTCTCCCTCTGTCTCTCTCTCCCTCTGTCTCTCTCTGTCCCTCTCTCCCTCTGTCTCTCTTTCTCTCTCTCCCTCTGTCTCTCTCCCTCTCTCTCTGTGTCTCTTTCTCTCCCTCTCCCTCTTTCTCTCTCTGTCTCTCTCCCTCTCTCTCTGTCTCTTTCTCTCCCTCTCTCTGTCTTTCTCCCTCTGTCTCTCTTTCTCTCCCTCTGTCTCTCTTTCTCTCTCTCCCTCTCTCTCTCTCTCTCTCTCTGGAAGGAGTGAGTGTGCTGAGCGGTCGTGTGAGAGTGATTGTGAGTGTTTTTCTATCTTTATCTTTTATCTGTAAATGTTGTAAATAGTGTGTATAGTTCCTACGGTGTTGGTGTGTACATAGAGCTATTTCAGGGGTTTAGTACGGTGGCCCTGAGGGTCAAAACACAACGACATTTCACAAAACACAACAACATTTCAGATTACCGCAAAGGTGGGACAACACTTCTTGTTTGTGATTGGACAGAACCCAAGTCCCTGGCGACAGTTCAATGTCAGTTCCTGTTTCTATTGTGTACTACTCTCAGCAGTGTCCTTGCATGAATTTTAAACTGAGTTTGAAGGGATGGAAGAGGAGATTGAAATCATAAGGGAATATTTTAACAAAGGACATTCATATGATGTAATTCTCGATATGCTTTCAACATATCATGACATTAAAAGTCCCGTGGAACCCTGAAAGCACGCTTGGAAGAATTAGGACTGAGGAGACAGGGCGGCTACTCTTCAACAAGCGACATCAGAAGGGCCATCTTCTCAGAGCTGCGCGGACCTGGGGCCCGTACTGCGAAGCAAGTTCAACACAGTCAGGGTATGTTTGAGTCAGCCGGCTTCACTAAACCTAACATGGTGATCCTGATAACCGGTCTCACGTAGCTGGTTATCAACTGGCTCTGTCAACCCAGGATTTACCTGTCAGCTATGAGCGCGTTCACATGAAAGAGGCGGGGTTTGTAACAAATAGCCAATCACATGCAACATGGACAGATCCAGATCAGACTATTAGGATAAGATAAGATGAAACTATTGATCCCCGTGGGGAAATTAGATAGTTGTGCAGCAAAAGTAATATGATTCAGCGGGGAAAAGGACATAGAATATAAGCGCAAAACTATAAAAATAAGTAATAGCCTAAAAATAGGCGAAAATAATAAAATAGGCTAATCAAACAATAAAAGTCATAAACAATAGACCTAATTATAGGATGATATAAGCCCTAATATTTCCTGCTGACATTTTCAACACATGGGTATCGGAAAGAAATGGATAGCTACTAACATTGGGTTCTTCTCTCAAGAAGAACAAATTCTTATAATGAATAACTGTCAGCATTACAAAACATAACCGCGAAAAGTAAAAGTTGTTTCTGCTTCCAAGGCTAGAGAGGATTACTGGAGGAACTGCCCCGTCATTAGGGCACAGTGGGCATATTTCTCATTAATAAAATAGTTTGTGGACACATTGAGGCTGTAAAAAGATTTTCTATTCATAAAGTCGGCCTCATGTTCTTCAGGGCTGCGGTAATGGAATATGAAACAGCCGACATTGAACCAAACACTGTCGGGAATCCAATTAAATAACGTCAGCGCAATTAATATATGCAACAGTAACTTTAATCCATCAGTAATATGGTCAATTAAGTAGCCTACCTGCTATATCTCCGATATAATAAGTTATCATGGAAAACAACGTGATTCTACTGGTCTGTGAACACGTCGCCCTGAACAGCACTTCTTACTGTCTGTTCATTCAAAAATAACAGGTTTCAATTTTTTATTGGGATTTTCATTTGTATATTTGTCCATATCGGGATCCTGTAGGAATGGTGACTCCCTGTTTCCAGAGAGCTGATTGGTCAGGAGGCCTTTCATACGTTTTGATCGGTTACCCTGAACTGAAGCTGCTCCGGAGCAGGTTAGCCGTGCAGCATCAGTTACCATGGTGATCTACCCCGGTTAAAAGTGAACCACCTTCGTGAGACCGAAAAGCCAGGGTTAAACCTGAAGCTAGCTCGCTAACCCCAAATCCTGCTTCGTAGTGCAGGCCCCTGGACAGATGTTTGGATACAGAACTATGTGGTTGACTTTGAAGCAGAAACATGGCCTCTGTGTTAAAAGGGAGACGGTAATGCCAATGCTTCGTGAACTGAACCCACGCGGAACCTTGTCGTGGACACGTCGTACGTTTATTAGACACACGGACTATTCTATGGGTCCAAAGTACTTGTGGCATGTAGACGGGTATGACAAATTAAAGCCGTTTGGCATTGAGATATCCGGCTGTGTAGACGGGTTCTCCCGCAGAATCATGTGGCTCAAGTGTGGACCAACAAACAACCCCGAAGTAATAAAAAACAACTTTATTAACTGTATTAGAAGTGTTGGCGTAATACAGTTAATAAAGTTGTTTTTTATTAACTCCGTTAATGAAATAAAACTAACTTGTAACTAACTTAAAAAAAACTCTGTTCTAGCTCCTGTTCCTGATCCTTAATCATAATCCTTCAGACTGAAACACAGAGAATAGTGATTATTATTATAATGTAGAAGTGGCAGGAATGTGGAGACGGACAACTTCTCTCGTTGACTACACCAACTCGTGTGTTATTTATTAGAAACCAGCAGAGCAAGAGAAGTTACATCGCGCTGCCCAAAAACACAACAACACTACGTCGAGCTGACGTCACTCAGGAAACCAGACTTTCTTAAAGGGACCGTGTCTGCTTAACCCTGAGACGCACACAATATAACTGTTAAACATACCCAAACCACAGATTATGGTGAATAATGTCCATAGAGTCCGCCACAATAAAATGAAATGAGACAAAACTTTATTGATCCTGTGGGAAATCAGTAAAAAGTAATAGGATACAGAAAAGAAAAATATAATATGATATAGTAAGAATCTAGTAAAATGAGGTTATATAAAGAGAACAGGCAGAATAGAAATATATGTATGAAAGTATGAAAAAGTATGTAACTAAAATAACAGCAGTGGAGCTTATTGAGACAAAGACAATCAATTAAAAATATTAACCTACCAGACAGAATAAATATGTGCATTTGAATAATATACCTTTGTGTTTATACAGAAGCTTTTATCTATTCTAAATTATCTCATATTTCTGACCCCCTCTGGAGGGTCAAACTGTGGCCCGGGGGCCAGTTTGGGCCCCACAGTCTTAGAGTCTGTTGTTGATGATTGACAGGTTGAAATATCTTTCTTTAGCAACATTTGGTATTTTATTGTCATCTCATCATTCCAAGCTAAACTTCTATCTAGTTTTCTGTAATTGTTTGTCAGAATTAAAGTTTCTCCTAAATGAACATTGTTTGGTCTTCATCTTTTCCAACAAGCAGTTTCAACTGTGAGAGTGAAAGTCTCCTAACGGCCACTAGGGGGCAGATAGACTCTGACTGAGGGACAGGGAGGGGCCAACACACACACACACACACACACACCTACACACACACACACACACACACACACACACACACACACACACACCTACACACACACACACACACACATTTGGCCTGTTAGCCTCATCAGATAAAACATCGCAGGTCGCTGTGAAATAACTATAATTACAACTAATCTCATATCTGTTTGGAAACATTTCACCCCATTGAAAATCAATGGAGCAGCAAACCAATACACACCACTAGAACTGCAGTGCATGTAATAATTCACATTGTTCAGATGGCAGGTTCAGTTAGACTAGAACAGATTCAGCCTCGTCAGTTTAGACCAAAACATGCTGTGGAAAGAAGCTTTACATTTAATACAGGAACAGAGACATTGATATTTACTGGATCAAACCAGTCCACCTCTCTCTCTCCCTCTCTCTCTCTGTCTCTGTCTCTCTCTCTCTCTCTCTCTCTCTGTCTCTGTCTCTCTCTCTGTCTCTCTCTCTCTCTCTCTGTCTCTGTCTCTCTCTCTCTCTCTGTCTCTCTCTCTGTCTCTCTCTCTCTGTCTCTGTCTCTCTCTCTGTCTCTGTCTCTCTCTCTCTCTCTCTGTCTCTGTCTCTCTCTCTCTCTCTCTCTCTGTCTCTGTCTCTCTCTCTCTCTCTCTCTCTGTCTCTGTCTCTCTCTCTGTCTCTGTCTCTCTCTCTCTGTCTCTGTCTCTGTCTCTCTCTCTCTCTCTGTCTCTCTCTCTCTCTGTCTCTCTCTCTCTCTCTCTCTGTCTCTCTCTCTCTCCCTCCCTCTCTTTCTCTCTCTCTCCCTCAGTATTCGGACCCTGAGCACTCCAAGCCCCGCCATCTTCCTCCCTCCTCTCTCCTCCTCTCTCCCCTTCTTCTCCCCGCTCAATGACTCCTCCTCTTCCTCCTCGGAGGCAGTTGCCATGGTGATCTCTGTTGCCGGGTACCAGGAGTCGCGTCCGGTCCACCGGCTCCACGACCGGCTCTTTCTGCACATCTTCTCCCTGCAGTCGTCCAATCAGCTGTGCCGGTGTGTGTCGCCGTCGGTACCGGCTGGCGTGGGACCCTCGGCTGTGGCGTCGCGTGCGGTTGAGCGGCGGCGTCCTGCAGGTGGACCGGGCGCTGGCGGCTCTGACCCGCCGGCTCTGCCGGGACACGCCCAACATCTGCCTGATGCTGGAGGCGCCGGTCGTCAGCGGCTGCCGCAGGCTGACCGCGGCCTGAACGCCGTGACCCCTGGAGGTCGCCGGCTGCCACAACATCTCCAATGAGGCCGTGCTGGACCCGCTGCCTGAACCTGGAGCACCTGGACATCGCCGGTACGCCGCTGCTTCAGCTTCCGGGCTAAAGCTAAACAACTAACTAGCTAACCAACTAACTAACTAACCAACTAACTAACTAACCAACTAACTAACTAACCAACTTACTACCTGACTACCTGACTAACCGACTAGCCGACTAGCTGACTACTCCTACTGGGTCTAGAAACCAAAGTTGCCCCCCAGTCAAAGTGAAACACTGATTTTCAAATAAAATGCAGGTTTTCTTTGTATTAATGTCGTTGCTCAAAGCCGATCTCACAAAGTAACGTCTGGATCTTGAAGAGATTAATATGCACAGTGTGTATTCATGATATCAGTATTGTGGTACATGAGGTAACATTTCTGATTAACAAACTGCTGGTTTTATTGATAATGCCCGCAGCTTTATCAGTTTTCTCAGTTTTAACAGTTTTATCAGTCACGACTCCCAGGAAGCTTTTCAGTGGAAAGACTGGCTTTTGTTTTTCTTTCAGGAATCATTAGTTTAGTTTGTAGCGTCTGGAAATGTTTTCTAGTCCAGTGTCCATTAAACTGAACATGACAGCATGATGGATCATGTTGTCATGTTGGGCCTGCTGGAGCTCCAAGGCTCGACCCAGAACAGAAGAACAGAGTCCATCGCTGTTCATTTTGGTTTTCACCGGCCAGCCTGAATCTGATCTGAGGTTAACTCCCATCCTCCAGACTGGCTTAGGTTTGGGTCAGAGCAGTTAGTCAATGCAGATCCTAGATCTGATCCTAGGTCAGATCTGATCAGTTCCTGTCTTGTTTCTGTCCTCCAGGTGAGCTGCATCAGTCTGACCTGAGATCTGTCTCCGGTCCACGGCCGCTCACTTCCATCCGCTACCTGGACATGACGGACTGCTTCGCTCTGGAGGATGAAGGTCTTCACACCGTCGCCGCCCACTGCGCCCAGATCAGCCACCTGTACCTGCGGCGCTGCATCCGTCTGACCGATGAAGGTCTGCGCTACCTGGTCACCTACTGCTCCTCCATCCGCGAGCTCAGCGTTAGCGACTGTCGCTACGTCAGCGACTGTCGCTACGTCAGCGACTTCGGTCTGCGGGAGATCGCCAGGCTGGAGGGAAATCTGCAGTACTTGAGCGTAGCGCACTGCGGCCGGATTACCGACGTCGGTGTACGTTACATCGCAAAGTACTGTCCCGAGGCTGTGAGGGGCTAACGGACCACGGGTTGGAGCACCGGGCTAAGAGCTGCGCCAAACTCAAGTCTCTGGACGTCGGGAAATGCCCGCTGGTGTCGGACGCGGGACTGGAGCCGCTGGCGCTGAACTGTTTCAACCTGAAGCGCCTCGGCCTCAAGTCATGTGAGAGCATCAGTGGGCGTGGCCTTCACATGGTGGCGGCAAACTGCTGCGACCTTCTCTGCGCTTCGTAAAACGCTACTGTAAACGCTGCGTCATCGAACACACAAACCCCGCCTTCTTCTGACAACATCAGCCTGTTTTTACAGATAACAGCAGCAGTTCTCCATCTTCATGAAGTCCAACAGTCCAAACAGCCGCTGCAGGTTTCAGTCACAACTGACTTTGTTGATGTGAGATTTCATCTTTAAATGACTGTTTTAAGTTATTTTTATTTTGTTTTCTATCTAAAGGGAGACTTTTTAATGAAGGCATAATAACAGTGTTATTCTTACTTGAACAGTGAAGTATTAACTTCAGAGAGATGAGATCCAGAGTTCTCAGATGCTTTTGGATGCCACTGAAATGTGATGCAACTCTGTTATGAAAAATGACAGTCCTGTTTGTCTCATAGATTCATATTTCTGATGGACAGACAGGGGGTCACCGGGGTCACCGGGGTCACCGGGGTCACGTTGCCATGACACCCACCAGCCCGAGGGCTTTCCTGAACTCGAGTTTCAGGCGTCGCTCTAAAATTAGCTTTAACCAAAAGTTTACATGTCATCCTTCCAGAACGGGGATTCTGGTCATCAGGTTTATTTTTTAGAAGAAAATCTACATTTGAGCTCAGTGTTACTTGTTAATTCTGTCTAGCACCTCAAAAATGTAAGTTTGCTCAGACGATTTGAGAATGAGTATGATCCCAGTTATTTCACTGGTTTTGTGAAATAAACGATTCAGTGTTCATGAAGCTTGGCGGCCTCTGGTTGTTCCTTGTATAAGAACTGACTGGTAAGTAGGTGAGCATCGTCTCCAATTAGGTTTCATTATTGTCAAACCAAAGTCTGTGAAGATTTGACCAAATAAACCTGTTTCCTATAAGATTAGATACTTTAATTTCCTGTGGGGAAATTGAGTCGTTGCAGCAGCAGATAATAATATACAGCAAGAAAAATGGAAAAATAAAAATATGGCAAATGAAATAAAAATTAAAAATTATGAAAGGCTACAGGAGGAGGCAGGAGGCTTCACCACCACTCAAATTAAACAGTATGTTTAATTTGGGCTGCCTGCAGCCTCCTGCCTCCTCCTGCCTCCTCCTGCCTCCTCCTGTCTCCTCCTGTAGCCTCCTGCCTCCTCCTGTAGCGTCCTGCCTCCTCCTGCCTCCTCCTGCAGCCTCCTGTAGCCTCCTGCCTCCTCCTGTAGCCTCCTGCAGCCTCCTGTAGCCTCCTGCCTCCTCCTGTAGCCTCCTGCAGCCTCCTGCCTCCTCCTGTAGCCTCCTGTAGCCTCCTGCAACCTCCTGCCTCCTCCTGTAGCCTCCTGCCTCCTCCTGTAGCCTCCTGCCTCCTCCTGCAGCCTTTTGCCTCCTGCAGCCTCCTGCCTCCTGCCTCCTCCTGTAGCCTCCTGCCTCCTCCTGTAGCCTCCTGCCTCCTGCCTCCTCCTGTAGCCTCCTGCAGCCTCGTGCCTCCTCCTGCAGCCTCCTGCCTCCTCCTGTAGCCTCCTGCCTCCTGCCTCCTCCTGTAGCCTCCTGTAGCCTCCTGCCTCCTCCTGCAGCCTCCTGCCTCCTGCCTCCTCCTGTAGCCTCCTGTAGCCTCCTGCCTCCTCCTGCAGCCTCCTGTAGCCTCCTGCCTCCTCCTGCAGCCTCCTGCCTCCTCCTGTAGCCTCCTGCAGCCTCCTGCCTCCTCCTGCAGCCTCCTGTAGCCTCCTGTAGCCTCCTGCCTCCTCCTGCAGCCTCCTGTAGCCTCCTGCCTCCTCCTGCAGCCTCCTGCCTCCTGCCTCCTCCTGTAGCCTCCTGCAGCCTCCTGCCTCCTGCCTCCTCCTGTAGCCTCCTGCCTCCTGCAGCTTCCTGCAGCCTCCTGCCTCCTCCTGTAGCCTCCTGCAGCCTCCTGCTTCCTGCCTCCTCCTGCAGCCTCCTGTAGCCTCCTGCCTCCTCCTGCAGCCTCCTGTAGCCTCCTGCCTCCTCCTGCAGCCTCCTGTAGCCTCCTGCCTCCTCCTGCAGCCTCCTGCCTCCTGCCTCCTGCAGCCTCCTGCAGCCTCCTGCAGCCTCCTGTAGCCTCCTGCCTCCTCCTGCAGCCTCCTGCAGCCTCCTGCCTCCTCCTGCCTCCTCCTGTAGCCTCCTGCAGCCTCCTGCCTCCTGCCTCCTGCAGCCTCCTGCAGCCTCCTGCAGCCTCCTGCCTCCTCCTGTAGCCTCCTGCCTCCTCCTGTAGCCTCCTGTAGCCTCCTGCCTCCTCCTGTAGCCTCCTGCCTCCTCCTGCAGCCTCCTGCCTCCTCCTGAAGCCTCCTGCCTCCTCCTGCAGCCTCCTGCAGCCTCCTGCCTCCTCCTGTAGCCTCCTGTAGCCTCCTGCAGCCTCCTGTAGCCTCCTGTAGCCTCCTGTAGCCTCCTGCCTCCTCCTGTAGCCTCCTGTAGCTTCCTGCCTCCTCCTGCAGCCTCCTGTAGCTTCCTGCCTCCTCCTGCAGCCTCCTGCAGCCTCCTGTAGCCTCCTGCCTCCTCCTGCCTCCTCCTGCAGCCTCCTGTAGCTTCCTGCCTCCTCCTGCAGCCTCCTGTAGCCTCCTGCAGCCTCCTGCAGCCTCC
>NC_136009.1:31644101-31646601 GCF_048128805.1 Centroberyx gerrardi
CCCTTCAGTCCAGCAGTATCTCCACCTAGAACTCTTCAGTCCAGCAGTATCTCCATCTAGAACCCTTCAGTCCAGCAGTATCTCCATCTAGAACGCTTCAGTCCAGCAGTATCTCCACCTAGAACCCTTTAGTCCAG
The DNA here is from genome assembly GCF_048128805.1 of Centroberyx gerrardi. Lineage (NCBI taxonomy): Eukaryota > Metazoa > Chordata > Actinopteri > Beryciformes > Berycidae > Centroberyx > Centroberyx gerrardi. The sequence goes on from NC_136009.1 coordinate 31,644,239, forward strand.
CAGTATCTCCATCTAGAACGCTTCAGTCCAGCAGTATCTCCACCTAGAACCCTTTAGTCCAGCACTATCTCCATCTAGAACCCTTCAGTCCAGCAGTATCTCCACCTAGAACCTTCAGTCCAGCAGTATCTCCACCTAGAACCTTCAGTCCAGCAGTATCTCCACCTAGAACTCTTCAGTCCAGCAGTATCTCCACCTAGAACCCTTCAGTCCAGCAGTATCTCCACCTAGAACCCTTTAGTCTAGCAGTATCTCCACCAAAAACCCTTCAGTCCAGCAGTATCTCCACCTAGAACCCTTCAGTCCAGCAGTATCTCCACCTAGAACTCTTCAGTCCAGCAGTATCTCCATCTAGAACGCTTCAGTCCAGCAGTATCTCCATCTAGAACGCTTCAGTCCAGCAGTATCTCCACCTAGAACCCTTTCGTCCAGCAGTATCTCCATCTAGAACCCTTCAGTCCAGCAGTATCTCCACCTAGAACCTTCAGTCCAGCAGTATCTCCAGCTAGAACCCTTCAGTCCAGCAGTATCTCCACCTAGAACCCTTCAGTCCAGCAGTATCTCCACCTAGAACTCTTCAGTCCAGCAGTATCTCCATCTAGAACCCTTCAGTCCAGCAGTATCTCCATCTAGAACGCTTCAGTCCAGCAGTATCTCCACCTAGAACCCTTTAGTCCAGCAGTATCTCCATCTAGAACGCTTCAGTCCAGCAGTATCTCCACCTAGAACCCTTTAGTCCAGCACTATCTCCATCTAGAACCCTTCAGTCCAGCAGTATCTCCACCTAGAACCTTCAGTCCAGCAGTATCTCCACCTAGAACCTTCAGTCCAGCAGTATCTCCACCTAGAACTCTTCAGTCCAGCAGTATCTCCACCTAGAACCCTTCAGTCCAGCAGTATCTCCACCTAGAACCCTTTAGTCTAGCAGTATCTCCACCAAAAACCCTTCAGTCCAGCAGTATCTCCACCTAGAACCCTTCAGTCCAGCAGTATCTCCACCTAGAACTCTTCAGTCCAGCAGTATCTCCATCTAGAACGCTTCAGTCCAGCAGTATCTCCATCTAGAACGCTTCAGTCCAGCAGTATCTCCATCTAGAACGCTTCAGTCCAGCAGTATCTCCACCTAGAACCCTTTAGTCCAGCAGTATCTCCATCTAGAACGCTTCAGTCCAGCAGTATCTCCACCTAGAACCCTTTCGTCCAGCAGTATCTCCATCTAGAACCCTTCAGTCCAGCAGTATCTCCACCTAGAACCTTCAGTCCAGCAGTATCTCCACCTAGAACCTTCAGTCCAGCAGTATCTCCACCTAGAACTCTTCAGTCCAGCAGTATCTCCACCTAGAACCCTTCAGTCCAGCAGTATTTCCACCTAGAACCCTTTAGTCTAGCAGTATCTCCACCAAAAACCCTTCAGTCCAGCAGTATCTCCACCTAGAACCCTTCAGTCCAGCAGTATCTCCACCTAGAACTCTTCAGTCCAGCAGTATCTCCATCTAGAACGCTTCAGTCCAGCAGTATCTCCTTCAGTTCCCTGCTTATCACACATATGTTCCTAACCTGCTTCAGTTCCAGTGTCTTCACTGGTTTCACTGGTTGTTTGTTCTTACAGGTTTCCCTTTGTGGCGATCTCCATCGCCTTCGCTGTCAACAAGCAGGTAAATACGTTTTGTTAGTCTGAGCTGTGGAAGGCTCCAGCTGACTCCACTGCACCGCTGGCTGAAAACGTTTATTCAAATCAGCACATTTCTATCAGCAGATTCCTGGATGAGCTGCATGTGTGAAAAGGGCTTTAATATTCTCAACCAATCTCCTCTGAGACTGAAATGCTGAGAAAAGAAGTAGGTTAAGATGTAGAAGATGTTTGTCAGCGTGTCTGTTGTTTCTGCAGACGGAGTTCGGTATCGTCTACAGCTGTGTGGAGGACAAACTGTACTGCGCTCAGAGGGGAGGAGGAGCGTTCCTCAACGGAGAACCGCTGCGCACCTCCGGACAGGAAGGTGACATCACTTTCCTTTTTTTCATGACTTTTCAGGTTGGACTGACATCTACCGGTTAAACGCATGCTGTTGCAATTGAAATCTGCTACTGGCAGATCTTGGTTCCTATTGGCTGATCCATGACCTACATCACAGGTAACCATATTCAGCCAATAGCAGATTGCAATTGCAATAGCATGCTTTTAGGTAAAGTAGAATTGGTGTTAAGGTGGTTTAGGTTCATTCTAATCCTCTTTCCGGTCCAATCAGACATCAGCCGGTGTCTGGTGGTGACGGAGATCGGAGCGGAGCGGGACGACCTGGCGTTGTCCACCATGACCTCCAACATCTTCAGGCTGCTGAAGCTCCCGGTCCACGGGTGAGAGG
>NC_136009.1:31651601-31689101 GCF_048128805.1 Centroberyx gerrardi
ACAGACCGGTTAACAGACTCACTGACAGGCCGGTTAACAGGCTGGTTAACTGACTGGTTAACAGACGGTCTGTCCCTGTCTGTCCAGGTGGAGTTCGGCGTGGTCTACAGCTGTATTGAAGACAAGATGTTCACAGCCAGAAGAGGGAAGGGAGCGTTCTGTAACGGACGACCGCTGCAGGTTTCTGATCAGAAAGGTCAATCAATAACTAACTTATCAATAACAAACATGATGTACTTATCAATAACGGACATGGTTTACTTATCAATAACGGACATGGTTTACTTATCAATAACAGACATGGTTTACTTATCAATAACAGACATGGTTTACTTATCAATAACAGACATGATGTACTTATCAATAACAGACATGGTTTACTTATCAATAACACATGGTTTACTTATCAATAACGGACATGGTTTACTTATCAATAACAGACATGGTTTACTTATCAATAACAGACATGATGTACTTATCAATAACAGACATGGTTTACTTATCAATAACACATGGTTTACTTATCAATAACAGACATGGTTTACTTATCAATAACAGACATGGTTTACTTATCAATAACAGACATGGTTTACTTATCAATAACAGACATGATGTACTTACCAATAACAGACATGGTTTACTTATCAATAACAGACATGGTTTACTTATCAATAACAGACATGATGTACTTACCAATAACAGACATGGTTTACTTATCAATAACAGACATGATGTACTTATCAATAACAGACATGATGTACTTATCAATAACAGACATGGTTTACTTATCAATAACAGACATGATGTACTTATCAATAACAGACATGGTTTACTTATCAATAACAGACATGATGTACTTATCAATAACAGACATGATGTACTTATCAATAACAGACATGGTTTACTTATCAATAACCCACATGGTTTACTTATCAATAACAGACATGATGTACTTATCAATAACGGACATGGTTTACTTATCAATAACAGACATGATGTACTTATCAATAACAGACATGGTTTACTTATCAATAACAGACATGGTTTACTTATCAATAACGGACATGGTTTACTTATAGATCAGCATTGTTAAAATGGTATAATGGTAAGAAGTGGTTTGGTCTGGTGTTGTATTGTATAGTAGTAGTATATATATATATATATATATGTAATGTGTAGTATGATGTATAGTATAGTATGGTGTAGTAATGTGTAGTGTAGTATGGTATAATATATTGTACTATAGTATGGTACAGTGTAGTATAATATGTTGCAGTATAGTATGTTGTAGCATAGTATAATGTACTATGGTATAGTATAGAATGTTGTAGTATAGTAAAGTGTACTAATGTAGTATAGTATGGTGTACTATAGTATGGCAGTGTAGTATGTTGTAGTATAGTGTACTATAGCATGGTGTATTATGGTTTAGTATAGTGTACTATGGTATTGTACTATAGTATGTTGTAGTGTAGTGTAGTGTACTATAGCATGGTGTAGTATGGTTTAGTATAGTGTAGTATGGTATTGTACTATAGTATGTTGTAGTGTAGTGTACTATAGCATGGTATAGTATAGTGTACTATAGCATGGTGTAGTGTAGTACAGTGTACTATAGCATGGTGTAGTGTAGTACAGTGTACTATAGCATGGTGTAGTATAGTACAGTGTACTATAGCATGGTGTAGTATAGTACAGTGTACTATAGCATGGTGTAGTGTAGTGCAGTGTACTATAGCATGGTGTGGTATAGTATAGTGTACTATATATAGTATAATGTACTATAGCATGGTGTAGTATAGTACAGTGTACTATAGCATGGTGTAGTGTAGTACAGTGTACTATAGCATGGTGTAGTATAGTATAGTGTACTATATATAGTATAATGTACTATAGCATGGTGTAGTGTAGTACAGTGTACTAAAGCATGGTGTAGTATAGTATAGTGTACTATATATAGTATAATGTACTATAGCATGGTGTAGTATAGTACAGTGTACTATAGCATGGTGTAGTGTAGTACAGTGTACTATAGCATGGTGTAGTATAGTACAGTGTACTATATATAGTATAATGTACTATAGCATGGTGTAGTATAGTACAGTGTACTATAGCATGGTGTAGTGTAGTACAGTGTACTATAGCATGGTGTAGTATAGTACAGTGTACTATATATAGTATAATGTACTATAGCATGGTGTAGTATAGTACAGTGTACTATAGCATGGTGTAGTATAGTATAGTGTACTATATATAGTATAATCTACTATAGCATGGTGTAGTATAGTACAGTGTACTATAGCATGGTGTAGTATAGTACAGTGTACTATATATAGTATAATGTACTATAGCATGGTGTAGTATAGTATAGTGTACTATATATAGTATAATGTACTATAGCATGGTGTAGTATAGTACAGTGTACTATATATAGTATAATGTACTATAGCATGGTGTAGTATAGTGTACTATATATAGTATAATGTACTATAGCATGGTGTAGTATAGTACAGTGTACTATAGCATGGTGTAGTATAGTATAGTGTACTATATATAGTATAATGTACTATAGCATGGTGTAGTATAGTATAGTGTACTATATATAGTATAATGTACTATAGCATGGTGTAGTATAGTACAGTGTACTATATATAGTATAATGTACTATAGCATGGTGTAGTATAGTATAGTGTACTATATATAGTATAATGTACTATAGCATGGTGTAGTATAGTATAGTGTACTATATATAGTATAATGTACTATAGCATGGTGTAGTATAGTACAGTGTACTATATATAGTATAATGTACTATAGCATGGTGTAGTATAGTGTACTATATATAGTATAATGTACTATAGCATGGTGTAGTATAGTACAGTGTACTATAGCATGGTGTAGTATAGTATAGTGTACTATATATAGTATAATGTACTATAGCATGGTGTAGTATAGTACAGTGTACTATAGCATGGTGTAGTATAGTATAGTGTACTATATATAGTATAATGTACTATAGCATGGTGTAGTATAGTACAGTGTACTATAGCATAGTGTAGTATAGTATAGTGTACTATATATAGTATAATGTACTATAGCATGGTGTAGTATAGTACAGTGTACTATAGCATGGTGTAGTATACTATAGTGTACTATATATAGTATAATGTACTATAGCATGGTGTAGTATAGTACAGTGTACTATAGCATGGTGTAGTATAGTATAGTGTACTATATATAGTATAATGTACTATAGCATGGTGTAGTATAGTACAGTGTACTATAGCATGGTGTAGTATAGTATAGTGTACTATATATAGTATAATGTACTATAGCATGGTGTAGTATGGTAATAATGTAATGTAATTGATCTCAGAAGTTGTATAGAAAACAGAATATCATGTGGTGATCCTCTGAGCCAATCAGAACGCAGTCCTCAAACAGCTGACCTCTGACCTGTGGTGTTTACTTCCTGTCAGAAATCAGCCAGTCCATCATTTCCACTGAGTTCGGGTCCAGCAGAGACCCGGAGGCCGTGGACCACATCTTCTCCAGCATGAGGAAGATCCTCTGCATCCCTGTCCACGGGTACGCAGAGTACTGTGTACTGTAATACTGCAATACTGTAATACTGTAATACTGTAATACTGCAATATCAATTAATCAATCAATCAGACTTTATTTGTATAGCACTTTTCATACAAACAAATGTAACACAAAGTGCTTCACAGACTAAAAGTTGATAAGACAATAAAACTAAGGAAACACCAGAGACAAGATTAAAACAAAACAAGATAATAAGATATGGGTAAAAACATAAAACATAAAATGTTGTGATTAAGATGTAAAAGCTAGACTAAAAAGGTAAGTCTTGAGTTTGCTTTTAAAAATGTGGCCACCCTCTGCAGCCTCAGGTCTTCTGGAGGCGGTTCAGAGGCGAGGACCACAGAAACTAAAAGATGAAGACTGAGGGTTCTGCTGGGTTCATTAGCTAAGAGAAGGTCTGATAGATAGCTGGGTGCAAGGCCACTAAGAGCTTTAAAAACCAGTAAAAGGATCTTAAAATCAATCCTGAAACTAACAGGCAGCCAATGCAGAGACTTTAAAACTGGTGTGGTGCTGCTCCGGGCCAACACACGAGCAGCTGAGTTTTGTATTAATTGTACCTGACAGATTGTCTTTTTGGGCAGACCGTGAGGAGAGCACTGCAGTCCATCCTGGAGGTGATGAAAGCATTAATGTCTCTGTTAGCTTGAGAGAGAAACGGACAAACTTTGGCAATGTTCTTAAGATGATAAAAAGCAGTCTTGGAAACATTTCTAATATGCGGCTCAAAATTTAGGTCTGAATCATAAATAACTCCTAAGTTTTTACCTGATGACGGGTTTAATGCCAGTGACTGCAGTTTGTGGCCAGTTTCTCTCTCTGAGCCTCAGGACCAAAAACCAAAACTTCAGTTTTGTCCTGGTTGAGCTGTAGAAAATTGTGGGCCATCCATAATTTGGTATGTAAAATACAGTTAAAAAGAGCAGCGATTGGCTCTGTGTCGTCAGGATCAGGATCAGGATCAGTGTAGAGCTGTGTGTCATCAGGATCAGGATCAGGATCAGTGTAGAGCTGTGTGTCATCAGGATCAGGATCAGTGTAGAGCTGTGTGTCATCAGGATCAGGATCAGTGTAGAGCTGTGTCATCAGGATCAGGATCAGGGTAGAGCTGTGTCATCAGGATCAGGATCAGTGTAGAGCTGTGTGTCATCAGGATCAGGATCAGTGTAGAGCTGTGTCATCAGGATCAGGATCAGGGTAGAGCTGTGTGTCAGGATCAGGATCAGGATCAGTGTAGAGCTGTGTCATCAGGATCAGGGTAGAGCTGTGTGTCAGGATCAGGATCAGGATCAGTGTAGAGCTGTGTGTCATCAGGATCAGGATCAGGGTAGAGCTGTGTGTCAGGATCAGGATCAGGATCAGTGTAGAGCTGTGTGTCATCAGGATCAGTGTAGAGCTGTGTGTCAGGATCAGGATCAGTGTAGAGCTGTGTGTCATCAGGATCAGTGTAGAGCTGTGTGTCAGGATCAGGATCAGTGTAGAGCTGTGTGTCATCAGGATCAGGATCAGTGTAGAGCTGTGTCATCAGGATCAGGATCAGTGTAGAGCTGTGTGTCAGGATCAGGATCAGGATCAGTGTAGAGCTGTGTGTCAGGATCAGGATCAGGATCAGTGTAGAGCTGTGTCATCAGGATCAGGATCAGTGTAGAGCTGTGTGTCATCAGGATCAGGATCAGTGTAGAGCTGTGTCATCAGGATCAGGATCAGTGTCGAGCTGTGTCATCAGGATCAGTGTAGAGCTGTGTCATCAGGATCAGGATCAGGGTAGAGCTGTGTGTCATCAGGATCAGGATCAGGGTAGAGCTGTGTGTCAGGATCAGGATCAGGATCAGTGTAGAGCTGTGTGTCAGGATCAGGATCAGGATCAGTGTAGAGCTGTGTGTCATCAGGATCAGGATCAGGGTAGAGCTGTGTGTCAGGATCAGGATCAGGATCAGGGTAGAGCTGTGTGTCAGGATCAGGATCAGGATCAGTGTAGAGTAGGGCTGGGCGATTAATCGAATTTTATTTTCGATTACGATTTTGGCTTCCCACGATTATGAAAACAAGAAAATCGAGATAAAACGATTTTTGTGCCTCATTCCGTTTAGCAATGTTGCTCTCGTTTTGTCTTGTGTTGTAAATCCAGCGCACCCCTTTCCTCCGCAACGGTGCGCTCCGCTCCGCCCCTCCTCCAAAGCCCAAACATGCTGTGGTATAGTTTCAGCTGGAGTCGGTAACAGAGAGCCGGCCGGCGCGTTTCTCCGTTTATTTTTAAACCTTCCTTGGTAGAAGATGACAGAAAGAGAGCCGTTGGTCGACAGGAAAGGTAAAAAAAAAAAATCATTGGTGTGGAAACACTGTACAGACCCACGGTGCGTGTTCAATTGCACTGAAGCACTGCGACATGGTTAAATTACCTAATTCCACTAACGTTACTTAAATACCACGAGGTAACGTTAAAGTCACCTACCGTTTAAGTCTGTATGGCAGCGAAGACAAGTTACTGTCTACAAATCCCCATTACTGACTGTGGTATGTTAAGTTTCACTTTTGTTTTCACACCGCGAGACCCCAAATTACAGACGTGATGTGATGCGACATCAGTCAGTCAGGTGCCTCTGTTACCTGACTAAGTGACTGACTGAAAGAATATAGAGATATAGTTTACCAATATGTTGAATATTTTGCAGTAGGTTGTGACAGTGCACTACAACATAGTCGGTGTTATTTATTTTTTATATATTATTTATTTTAGTTATTTATTTATCTCATTTTTTTTACTTTTATTTATTTATTTATTTATTTGCATTTATTTCTTTGTTTTTCAGTTCAATTATATTTAAAGTTCAAAGAAATCCAATGGTTTTTTTTTAAAAGTTCAATAAATGCATGATGTTCCCAAAGTCAATGAGTAATCATGTTAAATAATCGTGATCTCAATATCAATCAAAATAATCGTGATTATGATTTTTGCCATAATCGTGCAGCCCTAGTGTAGAGCTGTGTCATCAGGATCAGGATCAGGATCAGTGTAGAGCTGTGTCATCAGGATCAGGATCAGGATCAGTGTAGAGCTGTGTCATCAGGATCAGGATCAGTGTAGAGCTGTGTGTCATCAGGATCAGGATCAGGATCAGGATCAGTGTAGAGCTGTGTGTCAGGATCAGGATCAGGGTAGAGCTGTGTGTCATCAGGATCAGGATCAGTGTAGAGCTGTGTCATCAGGATCAGGATCAGGATCAGGGTAGAGCTGTGTCATCAGGATCAGGATCAGTGTAGAGCTGTGTGTCAGGATCAGGATCAGGGTAGAGCTGTGTGTCAGGATCAGGATCAGGGTAGAGCTGTGTGTCAGGATCAGGATCAGGGTAGAGCTGTGTCGTCAGCATTGCTGTTAAAATGTATGCCGTGCTTCTTGATGACGCTCCCAAGCGGAAGCATGTAAAGATTAAAAAGTAAAGGACCTAAAATTGAACCTTGGGGGACACCGCACGTCAGTGAGTTCATATCTAAACCAGTTAGAAACAGACCGAGCTGCAAAGTCTTTTTAAAAGAATTGAGTGATCGACTGTCAAAGGCTGCGCTTAAATCAAGAACTAATACAGAGTGCAATACTGTACTACAACACTGTAATACTGCAATACTGTAATACTGTAATACTGTAATACCAGGTTCATGTGTTTCAGGATGTGATGTCACAGTTCATGTGTTTTCAGGGTGTGATGTCACAGTTCATGTGTTTCAGGGTGTGATGTCACAGTTCATGTGTTTTCAGGGTGTGATGTCACAGTTCATGTGTTTCAGGGTGTGATGTCACAGTTCATGTGTTTCAGGATGTGATGTCACAGTTCATGTGTTTTCAGGGTGTGATGTCACAGTTCATGTGTTTTCAGGGTGTGATGTCACAGTTCATGTGTTTTCAGGGTGTGATGTCACAGTTCATGTGTTTCAGGATGTGATGTCACAGTTCATGCGTTTCAGGGTGTGATGTCACAGTTCATGTGTTTCAGGATGTGATGTCACAGTTCATGTGTTTCAGGGTGTGATGTCACAGTTCATGTGTTTCAGGGTGTGATGTCACAGTTCATGTGTTTCAGGATGTGATGTCACAGTTCATGTGTTTTCAGGGTGTGATGTCACAGTTCATGTGTTTTCAGGGTGTGATGTCACAGTTCATGTGTTTTCAGGGTGTGATGTCACAGTTCATGTGTTTCAGGATGTGATGTCACAGTTCATGCGTTTCAGGGTGTGATGTCACAGTTCATGTGTTTCAGGATGTGATGTCACAGTTCATGCGTTTCAGGGTGTGATGTCACAGTTCATGTGTTTCAGGGTGTGATGTCACAGTTCATGTGTTTCAGGATGCGCGGTGCGGGCACGGCGGCGGTCAACATGTGTCTGGTGGCGTCCGGCTGTGTCGAGGCTTACTATGAGATCGGGATCCATGTGTGGGACATCGCCGCCGGCTCGCTCATCGTGTCCGAGGCCGGTGGCGTCCTGATGGACGTGGGAGGTGGGAGGAGTCACTGGATTATTACTGATGTCATTAGAGTGCTAAAGAGCTTTGTGACTGCATGGTGCATTTTAAATGTTAGTCTTTTCTTCAGAACATTGCATTCAGTTAAAAGTCATTAACTAAACAGTTTCCCTATAAAGTCTTCAGCCACCTAGATGTTTCGCTCTTAATAATAATGAAGAGTGTCAGGGGCACAGGAGGGTAAAAAATATATTTTGGGAATAAAGTTGAACATTTTGGGAATAAAATCAAAACTTTTTGAGCAAAAGTTGAGATTTTTTGAAGAAAAAAATTGAAACTTGAGATTTAAATGGAAATAAACTTTTGAGAAAAACAAATTTAAAAAATTAAACAATTTGGACTTGCTTATTATATGCTCATTAGAACTTTGAAGAGACGGTGCTGCAGATCGGCCTTTTCAGGAGGAAAAAACTTTATTTATCATGTCAGGCAGCCGGACGCCACATCGTCACTGAGAGAGCCTGAATATTTATTTTTCTCAAGTTAATTTAAATGTTTTTCTCAACAGTTTTGAGTTAATTTGTTCTCCCTCCTGAGCGGCCCTACTCCTCCGTATCATAACGATCAAACTCATAAAGCTTTACGAGCCCAGCTGAGTCTCGTGTCTGCAGGCGGCGAGCTGGACCTGATGTCCAGGAGAGTCGTCGCCGCCAACAGCAGGAGCATCGCTGAGCGGATCGTCAGAGAGATCGACGCCTTCGCTCCGCAGAGAGACGACGCTCCGCAGCCCAAACCCTGAGGACCGCCGCCGGGTTTCCGTCCACTGTTTCCATGGTGATGAACATGATGCATCCAATCAGAAGAGCTGAACGGTGATGGCAAATTTCCATAAAATGTATTCACTCGTTCGAGGTGGAAACGTTTTTAGTCAAGTTTGTGATAAATAGAAAGACGTTTGTCGAATAAGGAATGACATCAGTTTACTTTGGATGCTCTGAAACATCTGAACATCAGAAGGCTCCGTCTGTTGAACATCACAGTGTGTATTTATATATATTATATTATATTATATTATATTATATTGTTCCAATATAACTTCCAATACGAATCATTCCTGAAAGACTTTTTCTTTCTGGATGTTTTTCAGACTGAAACTGAATTCATTTCTTATTCAGTTTGACACTTGGATGGAAACGGCTGCTGTCTCGTATTTAGCTGAATATTTTTGTGAGTGAGGTTTTTTAAAACACCGCTGTACTTTTTACATCTTCATCTTTTGTGTTAGAGGAGAGGGAATTTTTCATTTGTCAGCTGATGTGTATTGTATTTATCACTGAAGCTATTTCATGCAATCCATGATAAAGAAAATGCGTGTGTGTGTACTGAAACCAAATTCAATAAAGTGATAATTTTTTAGAAAGACCAAGTATCCGCACATCATCAGTAGAAAACAGAATAGAACGGACAGCAGATTTGAATAAGTTATTTATTGAAACAGTTAAAGTGCAGAAAAACTGAACCACTGATAACACTGAGCTGAAGGAGGGTTGAGGGCGCCCAGCCTGGTCGTCACGGACCAGACCTCCATCAGCTGTAACAACTGATTAGTGCTTCAGACGTTGTTTAAAACCCCACTGACTCGCATTAGCATCGCTAATAAACGCTAACAGGAGGCTAGCGCTCCAAATCAGAGACAATGGAAAGATGCCAAGATCCTCAGGAGGCTCGTTAGCATCGTTAGCTCGTTAAGGCATGAACACACACTCAGTGATTCTCACTCCAAACCTCCTGTCATGTGATTTGCTGCTTACTGTCCTCCAACATGGCGGCTAACAGCCAGGATCTACTTCCTGCTTCATCTTGGCTTCTTTTCTTCTAGAAAAGTCTTTTATGGTAAAGCAGCAGCTGAAGCTCTGATTAACCATCGATCAGATGTTCAATGACACTAATCCATCAATATAATATCTGTAATATCTGTCCAGCAGCACACTGATACTGCAGTACTAGTACTGTGAGTACTACAACACAGGAACAAGACTGATGTCCAGCTCAGGATGAGGACTGACGGGAGGCCAGGCTGTTTATTATATATTATATTATTAGGTGTTTGTTTCTGTTTCATGCCTCGTACTAACAGACCAGACCGTTAAGATTACATTTATTATTTTGACTCTTCATGCATTCAACAAGGATCAGAACCACAGAAACTCTGTTCACTTCCATCAGTTCAAGTTTCAGTTTTTGTTCCTCGGACCGATTCTCATCCTCTGAAAATAAAAGTTGTTGGTTGCTACGGTGACAGAATACCACTGCCTGATTGGCTCACATCATTAAGAGGTGTTGTTGTACCTGCCGCTCGGTCGGGGGTGGGGGGGGCAGAGGGCAAAGGTCACCTTTCAGTCTGACTGGAGAGAGTCCATGTTTCCTGAGAGGAACGCTGCTGGTCAGAGTCTGAGGAGAGACAGACAGACAGACAGGTTACTGATAGACAGACAGACAGACAGGTTACTGACAGACAGACAGACAGGTTACTGACAGACAGACAGGTTACTGACAGACAGACAGACAGACAGGTTACTGACAGGTTACTGACAGACAGACAGGTTACAGACAGGTTACTGACAGACAGACAGGTTACAGACAGACAGACAGACCAGCAGCGTAGGCAGTAATGGGCCTGGGCGGCACTGGCCCACCCAGCCAAGTTTGATCAAAATACATTTTGTTACAAAAAATATAAAAATGTATGTAAGAAAATAAATAAATATAAACTTGATTTATTGTTGACTTGTGCGTGTTTAATTTGTCTTCTGATTAGTCTCCGGAACGTAATTGGCTGCTCTGGTTCCGACAGGCAAACTTCTCAAACTTCTCCAGCCAACTAACTAACTAACTAACTAGCTAGCTAGCTAGCTAACTAACTAACTAACTAACTAACTAGCTAACTAACGAACGAACTAGCTAACTAACTAACGAACTAACTAACTAACTAGCTAACTAACTAACGAATGAACTAACTAGCTAACTAACTAACGAACTAACTAACTAACTAGCTAACTAACTAACGAATGAACTAACTAGCTAACTAACTAGCTAACTAACGAACTAACTAAATAACTAACGAACTAACTAAATAACTAACGAACTAACTAAATAACTAACGAACTAGCTAACTAACGAACTAACTAAATAACTAACGAACTAACTAACGAACTAGCTAACTAACTAGCTAACTAACGAACTAACTAAATAACTAACGAACTAACTAAATAACTAACGAACTAACTAACTAACGAATTAGCTAACTAACTAACTAACGAACTAACTAACTAAATAACTAACGAACTAACTAACGAACTAGCTAACTAACTAGCTAACTAACTAACGAACTAACTAAATAACTAACGAACTAACTAAATAACTAACGAACTAACTAACTAACGAATTAGCTAACTAACTAACTAACTAACAAACTAACTAAATAACTAACGAACTAACTAACTAAATAACTAACGAACTACCTAACTAACGTAATGTAACGTTACCGCCACAATGGCTAAACAAAGTTCTTTAATGTGTTATTTTAAAAAAGCAAAAGAAGACACGCCACTGCCTCCATCGACCGAGTCCAGCCGGCCCGGTTCTTCAGACTCATTAGCCCACAGGAAGGCTAGCCCGGCCGCTCGCCCCCCGGCGCCAGAGCTCTCTCGCGGTCAGCCTGACGCGGGTTCACCCGCCGATTTATCTGCAATTGATGAACCAACTTCACAGCCAAATTTGAAGGTATTTCCCTGCACTGTCAAGAATGGAAAATCTTGGTGCTTCTGGACAGTCGTTTCCAGGAGGATCCGTATGGAATAATGAGGGCAGCAGCAACTTTTCTCGCAGTCTAAGACATTTGCACAGAAGGAGTCTCTGCGGACCCCGTGTGATCACTATCACATCTCGGCTGAGGACGCTGAATTAACAATATTCATTGCGCAGCTGCGTCGGAAAGTAGCCAACGGGCTGGAATTTCCATCTCTCATGGAAGTATTGGACATTTGTGCTCCTGACATTTTTCCAAACCTCAACGAACTACTTCGAGTCATCATCACCCTTCCCATGACTTCTTGTAGTGTTGAGAGACTGTTCTCCACTGCAGACCTCAGAGCATCCATGAGTGCTACCGTCTCACCAACCCGGCCCTCTCGTCCTTTGAAAAGGAACTGTGACTCTTTGGACTACGATGAGATCATCTCTGTATTCAACACTAAACGCAGGCGTTTGCACCTTGTTTTGTAGGCCATGAAAACAACAAAGGTAGGCCTGTTGTTTTACTCGTTTTTCACTGCTTCATATTTGCCCGTGAAGGGATTTCACGTTAAGTAATGGTGTGTTGTGTATTAGCCGTATAGGCCTACTGTTAATAGGCTACATTGTTTATTTTAAATGAGCTATTAAATGAGCTATTAGCTTTTAAATGAAGCTAAATTTCAATCAGATTTCATTGTATGTGGTTGATTTAATAGAAATGAAGGAGTGTGTTGTTCTTTCTTAATTCAAACAATGCTCGGCTGGGTGTTTTCATTCTTTGATTTCCTTTTACTGCTGATGTGTGTCAACAGCTGCTTGAGCATTTGCTGTTATTCGTGAGCTGACCCTGGGACCGAAGCAACAACGGCTGTAATCAAACCTCTGCAGTTTGGGTTTATGTTTATGTGAACAGGGCGGTGCGCTGTCCGGTTCTGCCGGTGTAAATATATTTTAATATCCTGAATAGGATATAACAGACAGGTTTTTGTCTGTACAGCCTTACAGACGGAGCTCTGTTGGCTGAGCATGTTGTGTAGGTGTTTTGCTGTTATTGCCTTTGTAATGCAGAATGTTGCAAAGTAACATTGTCGCTGTTTTTTCAGTTTGTCTATGTTTGTCCTTTTTTCTACTTCTAAGTTTTTATAAGTCATTTTTTTCTGGGAAAAGATTTTGTACTGAGACAGACAGGTTACTGACAGACAGGTTACTGACAGACAGACAGACAGGTTACTGACAGACAGACAGACAGACAGGTTACTGACAGGTTACTGACAGACAGACAGGTCACTGACAGCCAGACAGGTTACTGACAGACAGACAGACAGGTTACTGACAGACAGACAGACAGGTTCCTGACAGACAGACAGGTTACTGACAGCCAGACAGGTTACTGACAGACAGACAGACAGACAGGTTACTGACAGCCAGACAGGTTACTGACAGACAGACAGACAGACAGGTTACTGACAGAATAAAGTTTGTCATTAAAATGTTCAAATGTGAAGTCAGATTTGTATTGATTATCAGAAGATATTGTCTGATCAGCTTCAATCCAGCTATTGATAAACAGAAGTCAGTTTCCCAGCAGCCTCCACTGACCGTGCGAAGGCGCTGAGCGTACAGCGGCTCTGCCTCCTGCGGTCTCCTGGTCGGCACGGCGACCAGCCAGCGCCGCAGCTCCGACATCATCTCCACCGGGCCGAAGAGGACGGCCGGGTCGGCCCGGCTCCGGTTGATCAGCTCCACCAAGCGCTCCTTATAGTGCGACCTGCCAGAGGGGTGGAGCCTTTACAACCGGTGACGAGACCTCAGGTCGGATGAGCTGACTGAACCTGCTCACTACACCGTAAACGGTTCTGACTTCACTGCACAGGACATGGATCAGAATGGCGTGACGTTTCAAACAGGCCACGCCCACAAAGTGCGGTACAGTGATCTGCCCCGCTCTGTCTCTATGGGAAAACAATAAATCTACATTTTCTGTGGTGGTTTTTTCTGTGTTCTGATAATTGATGTGAAATGTATTTGGTGTAAATAATTTGTCGTTACCTTTTCACAGTTATCAAAGAACTGCATGATCATTAAAGCTCCACATGGTGTAAACAGGACTCCCTCTCCTCTGTGATGATAAAGGAGTTGGATGTGTATCTAAACATGGTGAAAGTATCAAAACTAAATCCACACAATCCATATTAGAAAAGCGAGCCTCTAAACGAGCCGTTTGGACTTCCGTAACTTTGTGGCGTCACAAAGGTTCGCTCATTATCATTTCTGTAAGAAATAATAGACTTGTAGAGACTTGTAGAAGAAAAAAAAGACTTGTTTTGCCCATAAAAACAGAGCAGTGTTTCACACGTGTGCCGCAGTGTGCAGGCGCCGCTCTGATCCATCACAGGTTAGAACCCGGAGCCAGTCTGACCAGCAGTGTTACTCAGTAACATTACACATTACAGTAATGTGATTTCTTTTGTCAGTAACAGCAGTGTAGGGATTACAATTTCAAATTCAGTAATTATATTACAGTTACTAATCCCAGTAAAGCTCTGTTGCTGCGTTACTGAAACCTGAACCTCCTTCAACCTTTTCTTTTCTCTCCTGTGAAATATTCAAAGTTTTTTGTTTTTTTTCCAAATCCAAAGTATTTTAAGGAATGCAGCCGGTTTTCGTCGGCTGTTCGCTAAAAAAGCAAAACAGAAGCTGGAGGCTGAGGGAGAGATGCAGACTTTCAGCCGCTGGAAGTTTTCCATTACTTTGAATTGATCTCAGTCAGGATCAGAACATTCTGGTCTGCTGTGAACTTTGTGTTTCCACAGAGAGACACAACATCCAGTTTATCAAACATCTGATACAGAAACAGAGATGAGAAACAACAACAAGGAGAATCTGTTGCCACGACGATCCACTGAAGCTGGGTGTAACGGAACGTAATGTAACACGTAATGTAACTAATTACTGTTCCTGCAGAGTAATTTGTAAAGTAATGTGATTACTTTTTAAAGGAGTAATAAGTAAAGAGTAATTGATTACATTTTCTTGCCCAACACTGCTGCCCAGCGGTTCGGACACTGGGCTGCTGGGCAGACCGGAGTCTCACTAACAGCTGAGGAAAGTACGTACGGACAGAATAATCGGATTCATGAAACTGCGTACGCACACCGACAATTCCCTCTTTCTAAATGTTGATAATCTTGAAGTGGTACGGACGGACATGAGCCTCAGGGGGTGTCAGACTGGTACTGGTGTCAGACTGGTACTGGTGTCAGACTGGTACTGGTGTCAGACTGGTACTGGTGTCAGACTGGTACTGGGACCAGTGGGTCTTACTGGCAGTATCCTCTGTATTCGGGCAGAGCGGGTCGGCCACATGGCTCCTCCCTCCTGCTGCCGGCGTCTCTCAGCTCCAGAACCGAACACACTCCTGGAAAAACAGAGAAGTTAATAAAACTAAGAGAGAAAAACCACCAGCTAAAGGGCAGAAATACACATTACCTCCTAGATTAGAGTCAGCTGAGCTGCCATTGGCTGTTCCCAACCAGGAGAGAGAGACGCTGTAATGCTGAAAGACAGTGTTCAGTTTAGTTCATTTAATACACCTTATCAAGGTAACATGGTCCATTTCATCAATACTGTACATCTGACATCTAGTTAAGAAATCTTATGTTCAGTTCCACTGATAAGAATCTAACTTATGAAGTGACAAACTGGGAAAAGGCAAAACAGGGAAGATAGATATTAGTGTTGATCTGTGCTGTCACTGTCAGAGACGTGAAGGTGGAGCAACTGAAGCCTTGTGCTGAATTCACTTCATATGGGAATATCTGTCAGAACGGCCTGAAGTTTGAATCCATCAAGATCCCATGATTCTAGTTTTCTTTAGTCTTTGGTTTGTCCTGATCAGCTGATCAGCTTCTTAACACACGTGAACTTTGTGATGAAACATCTGACTTCATGTTTTGCAGCAAACCAAACATTGTAATGTCGACCACAAACTCAAATCTATGAAGTACCGTGTCCTGTCATGGCATTTTAAGTGTTGTGACCACAGAATGAAAGAAGGTTCATCCAAACTGCCTGTGGCAGCAACGCTCCGTGCGTCACATGGGCGCACTTTATAGGCGGAGCCTGGAGGTGCCAGGCAAGCAAGCAGGGAGAGGCCGGGCAGCCAGGGGATTCTCCACAGATGGTAGATACTACTAGAAAATACAGCTCACCTCAGCTGTCAGATGCAAAGCAACAAGGAAACAGCTGAAGTCCAGCGCATGAAGCGCGTCGCTGTCGATGTAAATTTTATGTCATTCTTGTTCCAAACTGTGCCAACATTAATGAACAGGAGCGCATTTCCCACACGGAAATCCCTGCATCTCATAGCAACACCAACGATGCCAAACGCTGGGATGACAACTGACAATTGGATAACTGCCTCATCTTCTCAGTGAGACTGTATGAATAATGCAGCCACCACCTCCGACCCTCTACGCTCTAGAGGTTGACTAGTGACGCTTGTCAGCCCTCAGCTCCCTGATCAGCTGGACAGATTTCTGAGTTGATTCCGGGAACAGATGAGCAGATCCGAGTCACAGCTGTCACGGTGAAGGACAGGATGTAGCGGAGGCCTGTAGCCCGGCTGATGCGTTGCCTTCCAACCCGGAGAATGATGCAAAGGACAGCAAGTTCAGCCTAGGACAATTCCTTACTTTACTTACTACACTTTTGTTCCTTTTTCCTCTCTAGAAACCATGCTTCACACGGTCCCACTGGACTGTTTGTAACCTGAAGAACTTTACTGATAATACACCTGTGAAGTGAACTGCTCCCTCTGTCCGCCTGTTTGATGCCTCTAAGAGCTCTGCAGTGACTGGGGATCCAGCCAGGACCAGCTGAAATATTAAATACCTTAAAACCAAGGTGAACGGTATTTTCTAGTAGTATTTAGTATTATGTACATTACCTTTATTTTTTATCTTATTACCTCTTCTCTTTATTATCTTCTGTACTTATTTTTCCCTGGTACTGTTCTGCCAGTTGCTGCTGTGGCACCCGAATTTCCCCAAGGGGATTAATAAAGTGATATCTTATCTTTACCATGTGAAAGCTGAACAAAAAACTTCTATTTACCGTCTTCCCATATGATGTGAATGCAGCACTGGAATAAGCAGGATTTACCTGTAGCAGCAGGTGCAGGCGGGCCACGCCCCTGTCCCTCAGGTGGTTCTTACCTGTAGCAGCAGGTGCAGGCGGGCCACGCCCCTGTCCCTCAGGTGGTTCTTACCTGTAGCAGCAGGTGCAGGCGGGCCACGCCCCAGTCCCTCAGGTGGTTCTTACCTGTAGCAGCAGGTGTAGGCGGGCCATGCCCCTGTCCCTCAGGTGGTTCTTACCTGTAGCAGCAGGTGTAGGTGGGCCACGCCCCTGTCCCTCAGGTGGTTCTTACCTGTAGCAGCAGGTGTAGGCGGGCCATGCCCCTGTCCCTCAGGTGGTTCTTACCTGTAGCAGCAGGTGTAGGTGGGCCACGCCCCTGTCCCTCAGGTGGTTCTTACCTGTAGCAGCAGGTGTAGGTGGGCCACGCCCCAGTCTCTCAGGTGGTTCTTACCTGTAGCAGCAGGTGCAGGCGGGCCACGCCCCAGTCCCTCAGGTGGTACAGGCAGTCTCTGGGGTGGTGGGCATGGAGGCCTTTAGCTCCACAGTCCACAGAGAAACCACAGACCTGAGGACCAACACAACTCACCATCACACTTTTACACTCCAAATTAAAAACACCTGAAACCCACCTTAACTCTGGACATACAGAGGGCCACTTTACAGAGTCACAGTCTGATGGTCCAAATGGTCGAGGGCAGTGGTGTCCTATCATGGTCCATGGAGGTTTTCATTCCAACCAATCACTACAGCAGATCATTTCACTAAATAGTTCCTCCACTTGGGCTGAAGGTGTGTTAATTGGTGAAAGGAGTGACTGTAGTGATTTATTGGAATGTAAACCTCCATGGACCATGATTGAGAACCAATGATCTATGAAAAAGTCAATTTTTCTGCTGCAGTGGCAGGCAGCAGATTAGAGAAGTGAGCTGTCCCACAGGTCGACCTTCTGCCCATGTTAGCTACCTGCTGAGTCAGCTAGAAGACTAGTATTATAGAGTAGAGTATATAGGTTATTATAGAGTAGGTATGACTCACAGAGCCCAGTCCGAACGGCTGTCTGCAGCCTCCACAGAACTGATGCTGACACTGGCTGCAGGTGAAGTGCAGGCAGCCGCCTTTAGAC
Organism: Centroberyx gerrardi; assembly: GCF_048128805.1. NCBI lineage: Eukaryota > Metazoa > Chordata > Actinopteri > Beryciformes > Berycidae > Centroberyx > Centroberyx gerrardi. The sequence goes on from NC_136009.1 coordinate 31,669,718, forward strand.
AGGTAGAAGATGAACTGGCAGTTTGGACACTCTGAAACATGATGAACACAGGTTAGCTGTGTTTACAGTAGAAACACATTAGACTACAGACACCAAATAGACACATTAGACCATACAGTTAGTAGATAATACATGTATATTGGGGATAATAGCTCATATTAGACAATAGAGGCGAGAGTGAAAACTGGGATTACAGTAGCCATTTTACGCCTCACTGAGCCCTGGAAGCCCCTCAAGGAGCCCTGGAGGCCCGTGCTGGTTTGTACCTATGCTGTTGTAGCGAAGCAGGTTGTGCTGGTCCGGCTGGTTCTGCTGCTGCCATGCTCTGAACTGCTGACAAGAAACTCCCTGATGCTGAGGAGACCACTGGAGGAACAACACAGTCTGTTAGCTTACTACTGACCAGCTGGAATCAGCTCCACACATCACACTAGTAACTGGTAAATGTCTACTCTCCATTGTGTGTGTGTGTGTGTGTGTGTGTGTGTGTGTCTCTTACAGCTGATCTACATTGAGAGCAGGTACTCTTCCTGCAGCTGGGACAGTCCATCCTCAACCTGTCAGCTTCATGAAGCATGCCGAACGAACACTGCAACACACACACACACACACGTATATGAGCTCTGGAGTAGATCTGTTGAGTGATGGAAATAAAACTGAATCTTTCTGAATAAACTTCCAACCCAAACTGAAACATCCAGAAGCTTCAGGTCGCTGATGGGGAACAACCATCAATCAGTCTGACACCTGACCCTGAGCCCTGGGGGTCAAAGGTCGTTCTGGATGTCCCAGGTCAAAGCCTCAGTCCAGTTTCTTACATGTGCGCACCAGCAGAAGTTTGGCATTTCCTGCAGCGCTCGGTCTCTGAGTTTCCTCTGGAACAGCTCATGGATCTGAGGCTCCAGGTAGTGACGGATCTGTTGGCAGAGACATCCAACCGTCATCCAACTGCCATCCAACCCCATCCAACTGCCATCCAACCCCATCCAACCATCATCCAACCCCATCCAACCGTCATCCAACTGCCATCCAACTGTCATCCAACCGCCATCCAACCCCTTCCAAACGTCATCCAACCCCATCCAACCATCATCCAACCGTCATCCAACCGCCATCCAACCGTCATCCAACCATCATCCAACCGCCATCCAACTGTCATCCAACCGCCATCCAACCGTCATCCAACCGCCATCCAACCCCATCCAACCGTCATCCAACCGCCATCCAACCGTCATCCAACCGTCATCCAACTGTCATCCAACCCCATCCAACCTTCATCCAACCGCCATCCAACCCCATCCAACCGCCATCCAACCATCATCCAACTGCCATCCAACTGTCATCCAACTGCCATCCAACCCCATCCAACTGTCATCCAACCGTCATCCAACTGTCATCCAACCGCCATCCAACCCCTTCCAAATGTCATCCAACCCCATCCAACCGTCATCCAACCCCATCCAACCATCATCCAACCGCCATCCAACCGTCATGCAACTGTCATCCAACCGCCATCCAACCGCCATCCAACCATCATCCAACCGCCATCCAACCGTCATCCAACGTCATCCAACCGCCATCCAACTGCCATCCAACCGCCATCCAACCCCATCCAACTGCCATCCAAACCCATCCAACCGTCATCCAACCGCCATCCAACCCCATCCAACCGTCATCCAACCCCATCCAACCGTCATCCAACATCATCCAACCGTCATCCAACTGCCATCCAACCGCCATCCAACCCCATCCAACCGTCATCCAACTGCCATCCAAACCCATCCAACTGCCATCCAACCCCTTCCAACTGTCATCCAACTGTCATCCAACCGTCATCCAACCATCACCCAATTCCCATCCAACCGTCATCCAATCCCATCCAACCGTCATCCAACCGTCACCCAATTGCCATCCAACTGTCACCCAATCACCATCGAACCCCATCCAACTGTCATCCAACCCCTTCCAACTGTCATCTAATTGCCATCCAACCGTCACCCAATCACCAACCAACCGTCATCCAACCCCTTGCAACCGTCATCCAACCATCACCCAATCCCCATCCAACCGTCATCCAACCATCATCCAACCGTCATCCAGTTGCCATCCAACCGTCACCCAATTGCCATCCAACTGTCACCCAATCGCATCCAACCGTCATCCGACTAACATCCAACTGACATCAGTCATCCAACCATCATCCATCATCTAACCAACATCTGATGTGATTGTGCCTGTGTCTCGTAGGCCTTGCTGTCATTAGGGACAGTAAAAGGCCTTGACCTCATCTCCTAGTGACCTGTAACCTCTGACCTGGGTGTCCAGCAGGTTGAAGTAGTCCATGGACTCCTCCATGCCTCCCTGACCTCTGACCTCTGGCCGGCTGCACATCGGACACACCAGCTGATCGATACTCTTCTCCTTAATGGCTGTGGAGAAGTAAGCCTTGAAACAAGACTGACAGAGGCAGCAGGAGCAGTGGGTCATGGTGATGATCTGAAGAAGAAGCAGCAGCAGAAGCAGAAGAAATTCAGCCCTTAAGTGTCTAGAGTGACAGAAAGACAAACTACTTTGCTAAGTTAGAAGCTAAAATGATCAGGGACCGCTCTCACCCAGCCAATCCACTCTTTGACCCCCTTCCTTCAGGTAAGAGGTTACGATGCATCAAGAGCAGAATGACTCGTTTACATAACAGCACCTATCCTGAGGCAGTGAGGGCCCTAACTCCTCACCTTCAGTTCAGGCTATGTTTAGCAACTAAGTGAGACCCCTAGTGGGCCTTTGTTTTAATGCACTTGTCACTTTCTTTCTTCTTTTTCTTTTCTTTTTCTAAATGCTGGCTATAGTTTTATTTATTTATTTTTATATGTTTTGATGATGTGTATTTGTATTTTATTGTTGTTGTCTACCTCGAGCACACACCAAGACAAATTCCAATCAATGTTTCCTGAAATAGTAATAAATTATTGAATCTTACTTGTCACTATTACAACTCCATTAATAATAAACTTTATTTACCAGAAACATCAGATTAGATGGTTTGACTGAATTAAACTGCAGCCCATACAGAACTGAAACCTGCTTTCATGTCTGCAGCCACAGTGGCTGATACATCCCATAATACACCAGCCACTTCCACTATTTTACCAGCCTAGATGATTAGAATATGGCTCCACATGCTGCCTGGTAACCAGTAGAGCAGACAGTCTTTGTCTGTACAGGTGATGTCCAGGAGTCCAACCAACCACTACAGCAGCTCATTAGACTAATTAACACCCCTTCAACCAGAGGGGAGGAGCTAGTTAGTTAGTGGTTGGTTGGACCAGGATGGAGAACCAGTGAGGAACCAGTGAGGAGCCAGTGGTCCCACCTTACTGAAGGAAACCTGGTCCTGACAGATGGGACAGTTGTGGGTCAGGAATTTGAGGGCTGATGGGAGATCTTTGTTGAGCTGGACTGCCTCCAGGGCGTCGGTGGGGTTGAAGCTCCGCCCCTCCAGGGCCACCAGGCTGAGGAACATGGCTGCTTTGTCAGGAGGAAGACGAGCTGCAACCTGAGGGACAAACAGAGCGAATGGGAATAAACCAGAGAAGGTTCTGTCAGCCTGACAACATGAAGAAGAAAAAGTTCTGATGCTTAGATCTTGTAGTGGATGGAAGGTGACAGATGAGTTAAATTTACATTGGAAATTAACAACACATTTAATTTGGCAGTGTGGGTGTGCTTGTATAATTTCTGGAAGGTTCAACCAGTAAACCTATGTTCATTAGTAAATTTAATTGGGTTTAGTTCTACTTTTTACGTTTTACTTACATTTTACTGGAGAGGAATGGTTCATTGACAGTTTCAGATCCAATCCATTTTCAATTTAATCTATAATGTGTTTTTATATGGAGTGCAGGTAAGATCAAAGTACTGAAGGATCCAAGGATCCATGTTGGCTGAACCCTGAAGGCTGCTTCTGCCACCTGGTGGTCATACAGGGTTCTGCAGCTCCTCAACTGAAAAGTTAAAGGGATAGTTCACCCCAAAATGAAAATCACTCATTATTTACTCACCCCCATGTCAGTTGAAACATTGGTGAAGTTTGTATGTCCAGATAACACTGAGCGAGTTAGCCAGTGCTGCTCCGAATCAGCCTTCTGCAAAACAACACAACTGAATGGGAACTGGTTCTTTATAAAAAATACTCCAAACCGCTTGTGCATCATAATCCAAGTGTTCTGAATCCAAATTGCACTGTGGGTCCAAAAGTCCAATTTTGACCTCATCGTCTCCTAGATAATGAGGTGCACCTCATCGTCTCCTAGATAATGAGGTGCACCTCATCGTCTCCTAGATAATGAGGTACGCACAAAGCTCTGGACGCCCTACAGTGATCTGATGGAAGAGTCTTGCTGCTTTCAGGTGCTCCTCATGAGCTCGTACTTCTGAGTTTTACCGTCACATATTCAAGTACTTTTAGTCAGAAATAACAAAATGGAAACAAACAAAAGTAGCTTTTTGGTGACTATGTTAGAAATAAAGTTGTACAGAGCTACTTTGTGCTGCAATGGCAGAATGAAGTTGAGAATATTTACATCAGTTTTGTAATTAATATTTTATGAAGTTTATTGGCTAAAACTTGTTGCATATACATGACACCTAACAGCTAAACAAAGACTGAGAATGTCACGTCTTGGGTTCTATTTCTTTTAATATATTAAATGTATTAGACAGGCACAATGCACAACAAAACATACGTCTCAAAAATAAAGAGAGGTGATGCAGATTTAGCTAATAGCTAGTTTCCATCTGTAGTCCCTGGGGTACGGAGCGGTGCGAGCTGTGTGTTATGAGGACATACAAACTTCACCTGTGTTTTGACAGACATGGCGGTGGGTAGATGGTGGTAGATGATGAAGAAATATAAGACTGATCTATAAAAAGAGTCAGAGCTGCCCGCCCCTGATTACATTCTCAAGTTTTTCACTTTTCTATGTACTTTATTTTTAGAAGCATACTCTACTAAACTTGAGCTGATTCTACTTTTGCACTCATTCTAAGTTTCTCTGGATAAGAGTTTTGATACAACTAAATGTAAATGTGATGTAAGAGGTCTAAACCAGCCAAACCAAGGCTCCTTAACAGGTCCTTGAATAAACTCTGTCCCTATAGGCTACAAGTGACTGGAGGGGTCCGTAGTAACCTGCGCTGATCAGGTGACAGGTGCACAGGTCGAGTAATCAGTGCACAGAGACCAAGCAGAGAGAGGAGAGACACTGGCGTCTGCCTGAAGAGAGGCAGTTTTCCTGAGAAGGAAAACAGACCTGTGGCTGAAAACAAAGATCCACAACAACAAAGATCCTGAAAGCAAAGGTCCACAACAACAACGACGACAGTTTCTGAAAGTGAATCCAGCAGCAATCCGGCAGCAGCAAGCTGAAGCTAACAGAAGCTAACACAGGTGAACAACACTTTGTGCAATCATGGATCGTCGCGCACCTATAGCTCAGGTGCGCAAACTCCTACAACAACAAAAGGAGACGTTTATTGAGATCATTCAGCAACAAGAGAAGAGCTTCAAATGTTTTGTTCAAATCATACTGGATTCTACAAACAAACGGATGGACGACATGTTGAAGGACTTACATGATCTCAAAACAAGCATTCAATACACTCAGAAGGATACGGATGACCTGAAATCAACCAGTGCAAAACGGCTGGCCGCCTGCAATAGTCAGCAACAGGTCATTCATACGATGAGTGAAAACATCCAGGACATCAACAAAAAAATTGACTATCTAGAGGGCCAGTCCAGGAGAAATAACCTGGTTATCGATGGAATGGTGGAAACCGAAAACGGAGGATGGGCAGAGACGGAGGAAAAGGTGCGGCGATAAAAACTACAGCTTGGGAAAAGCCGTGAGTTGGAGCTGGAGCGAGCTCATCGAATGGGAAGACCGGGAGCGGACAGCAACAGACCACGGCCGATCGTCGTAAAGTTTCTTCGGTACAAGGACAAAGCAGCTGCTCTTCAGAATGCTAGACACCTGAAAGAAACTAACATCTTTATCAATGAGGACTTCACTGAGGCAGTCCGCCAAAAGAGAAGGGATCTCATGCCAGCCATGAGGGCAGCGCGCGAGAAAGGGGACGTTGCCTATCTCAGACATGACAGACTGATAACCCATCCTTCCACGAAACAACGAGGCAGTGGGAAAACCACCTATCCTACGGGTGAGTCGGGTCATTAAGCCCTACTCCTGCCATCTGACTTTTTACTACTTTGTGTCATTTTAATATGGGCTCTAACACTCTTAATATCCCAGGCAAAGGCCTGTTGATCGCTCATTTAAACATCTGTAGCTTAAGAAATAAGATCCATGAATTAAGTAGTATGATGCAGCCAAACAATATCCATATACTGGCAATATCTGAAACGCATCTAGACCCCTCATTTGAGAATGCAGAATTAGCGGTTGATGGATACACTTTGTTCAGGAAAGACCGAAATAAATATGGGGGAGGTGTAGCTTTGTATGTCCAGAATCACATTCCAGTAAAAATATGAAGGGATTTAATGTTGTGTGATATAGAGGCACTGTGGGTACAGGTTCACCTGCCACAAACTAAACCAATACTTGTGGGCTGCTGCTACAGGCCGCCTAGTGCGGATATTAAATACTTAGACTCTATTTGTGAAATGCTGGACAAATCTAGTGATGAAAACCGTGAATTATATTTTGTAGGTGAGTTAAACATTGATTGGTTAGCTGTGTGTCCGCTAAAGAAGAAGCTCCTTGCAGTAGCTAGTGCTTGTAACATAACACAAACTATTACACTACCAACAAGAACCAGCACTAATAAGAATGGACTATCATCATTTAAATGCATTGATCACTTCTTCACAAATATTCCTGAACACTGCTCTAAAGCAGTATCAGTAGCTGTTTGTTTTAGTGATCATAACTTAATAGCACTAAAAAGGAAAACTAAGGTCCCTAAAGCAGCCAGTAGGATTATACACAAAAGGTCATAAAGTCATACAAGCACTTCCAGCAAGAACTTTTTATGGAGGATGTGAGAAACGCTAACTGGTCAACAGTGTGTCATGAGGAGGACCCGGATTTGGCACTGAGTATATTCATGAGATTATGCAAATTGCTGACAAACATGCACCTTTGAAAGGTAGGGCAAAATGTGCCCCATGGATCAGTAGCGATTAGGGCTGAACAATTAATCGAAATTTTATCGAAATCGCAATATGGCCTAGTGCAATTTTCAAATCGCAGGAGGTGCATTATTTGTTAAAGGCGAAATGTGTAAAAATACCATTTTAAATTAAATATTGTCGTGCTGCAGAGATGTCCTGCCTACACATCATATTCTACAGACTTAAGAAAACATCTTTGTTTGGTACAGATCCCCGCAAAAATCACACCATAATCATTTTAATACGTTTTTCAATGAAAATGAGAATAATGATGTAAAAATTATCATTCCCTCTAATATCGCAAATCATATCGCAATTGCAATATCAGTCAAAATAATCGCAATTAGATATTTTTTCAAAATCGTTCAGCCCTAGTAGTGATTTAAAAACACTCATGGCGCAACGAAATGAGGCAAAAAAAGTGGCTGAAACATCTGGCTTACTATCTGATATGGAAAACTACCGTAAATTAAGAAATCAGGTAACCAAACTGAATAGAAGTAAAATTGTGCATTCAAAAAACTATTAAAGGCACACTTGGGGCCTCTGACCATATGACTGGAGGCAATTGTATTTGACCAAATATAATGTATATTATTTGTACTGATACTATACACCTAAGTATCTGATTGTACCATTTTTAACTGTATGTTTTATGTTATGTATTGTATGTATTATGTCTTATGTCCTTTTTGTGGACCCCAGGAAGATTAGCGGTCGCCAAGGCGTCAACTAATGGGGATCCATTTAATAAACAATAAACAATAAACAAGCAACGTCAATCATGTCTCTGATGTCATAAAATGCAGCCGTGTTGCTGCCATGCAGGTGTTTATCCAGACATGAAGGCTGGATGTAAAGACAGACAGCAGTTGGGATTAAACTCACTCAGACTGCTGTTTCCAAGTTCTCCACATCTTCATTCTACTTCTAATACTCTGAGAAGATGTTGACTGAAGCAGCATTTTCAGATTATGGTGCTTCACTAAACGGTGTTTTGGTGTTTAGACTATTGGAGTGTGTGTTAACACAGAGACCTTCAGGACATCAACAGAAACACTGGAGCAATGTCTGGACCAACCAGACCAGCAGTGGTCTTCCTCACCCAGGTCCGGTCCGGTCCATCCAGAGCGTCTGTTCCGGGTTTCTGAGTGCTGAGGCCCTGATGGAGTCCAAGTCCAGAACCTGGAACCAGAACCACAGCCTTGGTCAGCTACACCATCTAGATCTCCAGCACCTACATCCACCACTGTACCACATCATCTGTAGATCTACAGCATCGACACCCTCAGCTGGTTCCTCTGCACCATCCACCTAACATCTAACTTAACATCTATCCAAAATCTAACATCTATCTTAACATGTTTAACATCTCGCTAACATCTACAGTATCTTAAATGTCTTTCTAGCTAACGTCTGTCCAACGTCTAGCTAACATATAGCTAACATCTATCTGACACGTATCCACATGTATCTAACACCTAACATGTATCTAACATGTATCTAACATGCATCTAACATGTATCTAACATGCATCTAACATGTATCTAACATGTATCTAACACCTAACATGTATCTAACATGCATCTAACATGCATCTAACATGTATCTAACGCCTAACATGTATCTAACATGTATCTAACACCTAACATGTATCTAACAAGTATCTAACATGCATCTAACATGCACCTAACATGTATCTAACACCTAACATGTATCTAACATGCATCTAACATGTATCTAACACCTAACATGTATCTAACATGTATCTAACACCTAACATGTATCTAACATGTATCTAACATGCATCTAACATGCACCTAACATGTATCTAACACCTAACATGTATCTAACATGCATCTAACATGCATCTAACATGTATCTAACACCTAATATGTATCTAACACGTATCTAACATGCATCTAACATGTATCTAACACCTAACATGTATCTAACATGTATCTAACATGCATCTAACATGTATCTAACACCTAACATGTATCTAACATGCATCTAACATGCATCTAACATGCATCTAACATGTATCTAACACCTAACATATATCTAGCATGTATCTAACATGCATCTAACATGCATCTAACATGTATCTAACAAGTATCTAACATGCATCTAACATGTATCTAACACCTAACATGTATCAAACATGTATCTAACATGCATGTAACATGTAGACACTTTGGAAGATCTTGTCATCATGATTGCTATTCCAACCCAAACAGAGAAAGTTTCTGTCATGGCTCCAAACGAGAAGCAGGGAGTGAAGCTCCATTACTGCTGGATGACTGAGATCTTCTACATCAGCGGCTCCCAACTCCGTTCCTCAGGACCTTTTCTGTCCTACCAGCTAGTTAACCAGTCCCTGGCTTAGATGGTTAGAATGAAAACCAGCAGGGCTCTGGGTCTGAGGACCTGATTGAAACCACCTTTCTACATGATCAAGCTGACAATCTACAGATCTAACTGAGACTGTGGACTGTTTCAGCACCTTCAGCCTCATTCAAAATAAATAAGAATAAATAAGAATTACAGTTTATTGAAAACTGTACAAGACTCAGCTTTGGGAAGATTTGATTGCAGATATGATCTGAGTTGTATCAAGTGTTGAATCTGACATCTGGACTTGTCTGTCCAGCCTCATTTTCCAGCCGACTCACCCTGCTGGGGCCGACCGGCCTCGCTGTCCAGCCGCAGACCGCCCATCATCCTGCTGAGGGAGTCTGGAGCGCCGCCCGCTGTGACGGGGTACAACGACCCGAAAACAGCTTCAATTAATACGTCAGTAATAATACAAGAGTTATCTTAAGTCATGTAGCACTTTTCAAAGCACACTTACAAAGCACTTCACAAAGGAGTGAAAACACAGAACCAGATCAAATTAACAGCGAAAGCAATTAAAGCACGGCAAGAAATATAAAATCCAGTCTATCAAAGTGAACTTTAAGAAGTGATTTAACAGATTTAGCAGCCTGGGCTCCAACAGCCTAGAAGCCCTGATGGTGAACAACCAATCACCTCTAGCTTTAATAATAGTACTACTCAGGTGTGTACTAAGTGTACTACTGCAGTATTAGGTGTGTACTAAGTGTACTACCGCAGTAGCAGGTGTGTACTAAGTGTACTACTGCAGTAGCAGCTGTGTAGTAAGTATACTACTGCAGTAGCAGGTGTGTACTAAGTGTACTACTGCAGTAGTAGTAGGAATACTTCAATCTGCTCCAGTCTTACCTGAGGAGGCGGTGGAGAGGAAGGGGTTGGAGGAGGAGGAGGAGGAGGAGGAGGAAGAGGGGGGAGGACCGGGAGCGCTGAAGTCGATCCCCAGGAGCTCCTCAGTGTAGGACTTCTTCACCCGGATCTCCTTGCCCTGCTCCCATTGGCTGCCTGGAATGGAGGGGGAGGGGCAAAGTTAGGTGCATCACCAACTCCACAAAATCACCAAACTTATCCTTTATGTTGCTGGAAATTTCCTTGAGTTTATCTGGTGATAATTTCCCTGCCTCCTGTTGTCGTATTGATTCTGGTCACATGAACATTGCAGATCTACTGGACCAATGGGAAGCAGAGGTTTACCTCTCAGTCCAGACAGATGAATGGAGGTCAGCGAGGAGCGCCTGGTCTGCAGGGAGGAGGAGGAGGAAGAGGAGGAGGAGAAGGAGGAGGAGGAGGTGGTGGTGGTGCTGGGGTGTTGATGGCTGGAGGAAGATAAAATAGAAATATAATAATGGAGTCTGTTTGTCCTTCATGTCTTTGCCTTGCCTTAAAATAAAAGTAGTCATAAAAACAGTCCAGTCCAGCAGACGGCTCACCTTCCATCTGAACCAGACTGTCCGGGTCGGTCCAACACCTGCACACCTGCTGGAGTGGGTGGAGCTTGGACAGGGGGAGTGGCATAAAGGGGCGTGTCCTTCTGGAAGGCCCGTCTCATCTCTGTGATGAGCAGTAACAGATTGGACACGCCCTGACAGAAAGAGAAATGTATCATCATTCATAACTCACAATTCTATAATAATAATGATAACTGTGTGCTTGCTGAAAGTGATTAGTATCATTATTCCTCTTCTGGACACATTTGGACTACTCCTCATACAGTTTTTATGCTACATACACATATTATACATGAAAACTTTCAGCTCATGGTGCAGGTTGGACTGACCTTTCTAATCAAATCTTTTTGAGATGTTGATCATTTTATGCTCCATTATGAATGAATGGAGGCCAGTGCTTAATGTTGCTGCCTTCCATGTGAGAGATCCAGGTTCGATCAGCATGTTGATCAAAGTGCTTCACAGTTTGTACGCTACCCAGGCTACATGAGATACATACGATACATAAGATATGGATCATTTTATACTAAACTGATATCACACAATGAACTGCCTGAACTGTGTCAGTCTGTAAGTAGCCAGGTGAACTAAGCAGGTATCCAGACTTACGCTGGTCCAGTTGCTGAGGCCGTCCAGACTGATGTTCCCGCCGGCGTCCACACAGGGACAGGCGGGGTTAATCACCATGGAGACGGAGGGGCAGACGTAACAGCGGGGGCGGTTGACAGGGTGGGTTTCATGAAGCCAGATGCACACTGGGATATTATAATCATGTCCTTAGAAAGAAAGCAAACATGTTACCAATTAATGATCCAATGAGTAAAAGGAGCTTTACCAAACCAAACCAGGCTAAACCAGGCCAAACCAGGCCAGAGTCTCACCGTCAAACTTAACAGGAACAGTACCGGCCAAATACACCAGCCTCTTCTTCTCCTTGTTTGGATAACCTGAAATACAGACACAACAGTCCAACATCATCTAGTCAACATCATCTACAGTGAACATCATCTACAGTCAACATCAACTACAGTCAACATCATCTACAGTCAACATCATCTACAGTCAACATCATCTACAGTCAACATCAACTACAGTCAACATCATCTACAGTCAACATCATCTACAGTCAACATCAACTACAGTCAACATCATCTACAGTCAACATCATCTACAGTCAACATCAACTACAGTCATCATCTACAGTCAACATCTACAGTCAACATCATCTACAGTCAACATCATCTAGTCAACGTCATCTACAGTCAACAACTACAGTCAACATCATCTACAGTGAACATCATCTACAGTCAACATCAACTACAGTCAACATCAACTACAGTCAACATCATCTACAGTCAACATCATCTACAGTCAACATCAACTACAGTCAACATCATCTACAGTCAACATCATCTACAGTCAACATCAACTACAGTCAACATCTACAGTCAACATCATCTACAGTCAACATCATCTACAGTCAACATCAACTAGTCAACATCTACAGTCAACATCATCTACAGTCAACATCAACTACAGTCAACATCATCTACAGTCAACAACTACAGTCAACATCATCTACAGTCAACATCATCTACAGTCAACATCATCTACAGTCAACATCAACTACAGTCAACATCATCTACAGTCAACATCAACTACAGTCAACATCATCTACAGTCAACATCAACTACAGTCAACATCAACTACAGTCAACATCATCTACAGTCAACATCTACAGTCAACATCATCTACAGACAACATCTACAGTCAACATCAACTACAGACAACATCAACTACAGTCAACATCATCTACAGTCAACATCAACTACAGACAACATCTACAGTCAACATCAACTACAGACAACATCATCTACAGTCAACATCATCTACAGTCAACATCAACTACAGTCAACATCATCTACAGTCAACATCAACTACAGTCAACATCATCTACAGTCAACATCAACTACAGTCAACATCAACTACAGTCAACATCATCTACAGTCAACATCTACAGTCAACATCAACTACAGACAACATCATCTACAGTCAACATCATCTACAGTCAACATCAACTAGTCAACATCAACTACAGTCAACATCATCTACAGTCAACATCATCTACAGTCAACATCAACTACAGTCAACATCATCTACAGTCAACATCATCTACAGTCAACATCAACTACAGTCATCAACTACAGTCAACATCAACTACAGTCAACATCATCTACAGTCAACATCAACTACAGTCAACATCATCTACAGTCAACATCAACTACAGTCATCAACTACAGTCAACATCAACTACAGTCAACATCATCTACAGTCAACATCAACTACAGTCAACATCATCTACAGTCAACATCAACTACAGTCAACATCATCTACAGTCAACATCAACTACAGTCATCAACTACAGTCAACATCAACTACAGTCAACATCATCTACAGTCAACATCAACTACAGTCAACATCATCTACAGTCAACATCAACTACAGTCATCAACTACAGTCAACATCAACTACAGTCAACATCATCTACAGTCAACGTCATCTACAGTCAACATCATCTACAGTCAACATCAACTACAGTCATCAACTACAGTCAACATCAACTACAGTCAACATCAACTACAGTCATCAACTACAGTCAACATCAACTACAGTCAACATCATCTACAGTCAACATCAACTACAGTGAACATCATCTACAGTCAACATCAACTACAGTCAACATCAACTACAGTCAACATCAGCTACAGTCAACATCAACTACAGTCAACATCATCTACAGTCAACATCAACTACAGTCAACATCAACTACAGTCAACATCATCTACAGTCAACATCAACTACAGTCAACATCAACTACAGTCAACATCATCTACAGTCAACATCAACTACAGTCATCAACTACAGTCAACATCAACTACAGTCAACATCTACAGTCAACATCAACTACAGTCAACATCTACAGTCAACATCAACTACAGTCAACATCATCTACAGTCAACATCAACTACAGTCATCATCTACAGTCAACATCAACTACAGTCAACATCAACTACAGTCATCAACTAAAGTCAACATCAACTACAGTCAACATCATCTACAGTCAACATCAACTACAGTCATCAACAACTACAGTCAACATCATCTACAGTCAACATCAACTACAGTGAACATCATCTACAGTCAACATCAACTACAGTCAACATCAACTACAGTCAACATCATCTACAGTCAACATCAACTACAGTCAACATCTACAGTCAACATCAACTACAGTCAACATCATCTACAGTCAACATCAACTACAGTCAACATCAACTACAGTCAACATCATCTACAGTCAACATCAACTACAGTCAACATCAACTACAGTCAACATCATCTACAGTCAACATCATCTACAGTCAACATCATCTACAGTCAACATCAACTACAGTCAACATCATCTACAGTCAACATCAACTACAGTCAACATCATCTACAGTCAACATCATCATCAGTCTTTCGGATCTCCCCAGGTGAAGAATAGACTGAACTACAGACTGAACTACAGACTGAACTACAGAGTTTTAGTGTCTGATGTTGGTCTAAATGTTTCAGCCTTACAGAAATAAAATTGAATATTTCCATGATATTTTCCATGATGTCCAAACTGAAAATGTATTGCTCATATTTCCATGTTAGCACACTGTGGAAGCTGGACTGAACTGAACTGAACTGTAGTGAATTATTCCTCCTGTTCCTATTTTGAACTCATTGAATATTTAATATGGACAAGAAATAGACAACTTCAATTGAAAAATATCAGTGTCAACCTTCAGAAACGCAGATCAGTTCATCCTTCAAGTCAAACTGACAGTAAGAGAAACACAAAGAAAGATTTAACATTCATTCAAACAGATGAACTTACAGTAGAAATCCACATAGAGGCGCAGATCAGGGAAAACTGAACGAACCGTCTGCAACTCAGATACTGTCTGTACTGGAAAACTGTACTGACACTGAGGAGGAGGAGAGGAGAGAGGAGAGAGGAGAGAGGAGGGGGAGGAGAGGAGAGAGGAGGAGGGGAGAGAAGAGGAGAGGAGGAGAGGAGAGGGAGAGGAGGGGGAGGAGAGGAGAGGAGAGGAGAGAGGAGGGGGAGGAGGGAGGAGAGGAGAGAGGAGAGAGGAGGAGGGGAGAGAAGAGGAGAGGAGGAGAGGAGAGGGAGAGGAGGGGGAGGAGGGAGGAGAGAAGAGGGAGAGGAGATGAGTGGAGAGAGGAGGGGGAGGAGGGGAGAGGAGGAGAGGAGAGGAGAGAGGAGGAGGGGAGAGAAGAGGAGAGGGAGAGGAGATGAGTGGAGAGAGGGAGGAGGGGAGAGGAGAGAGAAGGGAGGAGGGAGAGGAGATGAGTGGAGAGAGGGAGGAGGGGAGAGAAGAGGAGAGGAGATGAGTGGAGAGAGGAGGGGAGAGAGGAGAGGAGAGGAGAAGAAAGAGGGAGATGAGGGGAGGAGGAGAGGAGAGGGGAGGAGAGATGAGAGAGGAGAGAGGAGGAGAGAGGAGAGGGAGAGGAGATGAGTGGAGAGAGGAGGAAGGGAGAGAGGAGAGGAGAAGAAAGAGGGAGAGGAGGGGAGGAGGAGAGGAGAGGAGGAAAGAGGAGGGGAGAGAAGAGAGAGGAGAGAGGAGAGGAGAGGAGGAGATGAGTGGAGAGAGGAGGAAGGGAGAGAGGAGAGGAGAAGAAAGAGGGAGAGGAGGGGAGGAGGAGAGGAGAGAGAGGAGAGAGGAGGGGAGAGAAGAGGAGAGGAGATGAGTGAAGAGAGGAGAGGAGGGGGAGGAGGGGAGAGAGGAGAGGAGAAGAAAGAGGAGGGAGAGGAGGGGAGGAGGAGAGGAAAGTTGTTTTTAATCAGCATGTTAATGTTATTTGTTGCAGGTTGGTGTTTTTAGCAGTTAGCTAACTGAGCTAGCAGCTATCTGAATGACAGCTGCTGTATTTTCTGTCTGGTTCGTTAGCTTAGCTAGCTAGTTAGCTGACGTTAATGACAGAAGCTAACTGACTTGTTTTCTGTAAGTTGTAGCTAATTAGCTAACGAGCTAACTAACTAACTAGCTAACTCGGTGTAAACATGTCGTCACCTCGGTCAGAGTCTCGAGCTCCATATCACCAGGAACCTTTGGCATGATCAATAACGCCCATTGATAACCCGCATTAATAATCCATAGTTAATTCACCAGGCTTACGGCTAACTAGCGAGCGTCTGTTGGTATTTAAACTTGCTATGACCAACTTCCGCTTCCGTGTTTTCAAAATAAAAGCACACCGTTTTGTTACACAGAAACCAATCTATGTCAGATAATTATTCCTCCAGCACGTGATGAAGTGTTAAAGCTGCATTCCATGTACTCGGAACTCGGAGAAAAACGACTTCCAACACGGAAAAGTGCAAAGGAACGGTCGTTCAAGTCGGAGTTCCCAGTCGGAAAGTCGGACAAAATTCTTTCCGCCCGAGTTGTCCGACATAAACACAGCTGACGTCACAGCATCAATTTGTACTTAATAAAACTTGATTTTACTTGATATGTAGTTTTTGTGTTATGAAAACGTGTTGGAACAACTTTGTAGTCTCCATTTGTAACGTAATTCAGTGACTTGTGCTTCGTTAGTAGATAGAAGTCTTTGCTGTATGAACTCGCCTGCTAACGTAACGAGCTGTCAGATAGCTGCCGTTAACGTTAATAGGCAAAGCTGTTGCGTCCATGTTCTCCCGAGAAGACGCACTGGAACGCATTTAGATCAGAGGTCAACTACCGACCTCCGACTTCCAGTGGAATGCACCATAAATATAGAGCAGGTGACCTTTGCCCTCCAGTCGGATCATCATGAGGCAAACAACAATCAATATGAACAAAAATAATAATATGAAAAAATAAATAAAACACTGATTAATGCTTTCCCCCTTAATATTAATGATAGAGAGAGAGAGAGAGAACAGCTCTGTTCAGCACGTGACAAATACAAAAACACACCAGACAGATTTTTCCCAGAATAATCCAGAAACGCAGTGAATTTGAAACATTATCAAATGCCAAAAAACTACAATAACCATCAGGTAAAATTTCAGATCTTTCCTATATATATCTGCCACCAGCCGAGGGAAGCCAGAGGAACCAAGAGGAGAACTCATGTGGATCTTTCTTTTATTCTTTACCATTTGAATTATGATTATATGATTAGTCATTTTTGTTAGCATTATTTATGTAAGCTGATTGAAATAGAAAGCAGTATTCAGCCTCCACCACTAGATGGCAGTATGACTCCTTCCTGCAGGAGGAGGCAGGTACTTCAACAATACTGCAGTACTACTGCAGTACTGCAGTTAGTACTGCAGTACTAACTGCAGTACTGCAGAGAGAGGAGAGGAGAGGAGGAGAGAGGAGGAGAGGAGGAAGTATTACTGAACAGACAGAACAGAGTCTGCTCAAGCTAATGCATTTTGTGTGTGTGTGTGTGTGTGTGTGTTATTACAGTCCATCAGCAGGAAAGTTTCACAGAAAGTTTCCATGAAGGAAAAATCTGTTTTCCCTCCTGACCTCTGACCTGAGGACACGCACACACACACACACACACACACACACACACACACACACACACACACACGCACATATACACCCACAGACAGACAGACAGACAGACAGACAGTCGAGTATTTTTTTTTTTATATATCATCAGAATCTGCTTTGTCGGCGTTCCTTTATGTGCTAGAAGTGATTTTCAGACTGTTCCTCCAGACAATGGCAGTGAATGGAGAGAGAAAAAAACACAATTCTCCAGTCTACCAAATTTCAACAGACCTTTAAAGATATTACATATCAGTACACATTTGTTTTTCAGCAGCTTTAATTGAAAAAATACCTGTATTGGCATCGGCCTTCAAAATCCCATATCAGTCCAACTAATATCTAGCTGTAGAGGGTTCTGTGCTGGGAAAGGTTTCACATGTGAATAGATGACAGAATGACAGTAACAGAGTATATAGTATATAGTATGTAGAATATAGCAGGACTTTAAATTAAATTAAATCAAAATTGAAAAACTGAAATTATGTTTCGTTTTTCTTGTATTTTTCCTTTTTTTGTATGGACAATTTCAGTTAGTGATAAATTGTTCTGTGTATATAAATGTTAATAGCAAATAGCAACAAAAAAAAATTGTAATCAAAATTAATCAATAAAACAATAAAGCACTTTAAATTATTATTTCACATTCATCAATTGAGGTGTAAATATTGTTTGGTAGAAACTGACCTCAGTCCCCAGAAAAATCTTTCTGCCTCCCGGATCTATTCTCCTTGGCCGGGGGTTTGGGGGAGGGAGGGGGGGTCGATTGATTTTGTAATCCATTTTAATTGAAGATGGTCCCCCATGCTTGGCTTGCATCTCTGCTGCTTTCTACCTGACAGGCTGGGGGTCAGAGGTTAAACAGATGCTTTATAAATCTGCTGTCTGTCAGCCCGTCCCGACGCTGCTTCATTCAGATCAGAAATGATTAGCATTTAGAGACTGAAGGCAGAGCAGCAGAGCAGAGTCAGACCGATATCTGCTCGGATACCCTTCTAACAAGGTTGTAACGGGGTGGTTGTATCGGGGTGGTTGTAACGGGGCGGTTGTAACGGGGTGTTTGTATCGGGGTGGGGTGGTTGTAACTGGGTGGTTGTAACGGGGTGGTTGTAACGGGGTGTTTGTATCGGGGTGGGGTGGTTGTAACTGGGCGGTTGTAACGGGGTGGTTGTAACGGGGCGGTTGTAACGGGGCGGTTGTAACAGGGTGGTTGTAACGGGGTGGGGTGGTTGTAACGGGGTGGTTGTAACTAGGTGGTTGTATCGGGGCGGTTGTAACGGGGCGGTTGTAACGGGGTGGTTGTAACGGGGCGGTTGTAACGGGGCGGTTGTAACAGGGTGGTTGTAACGGGGTGGGGTGGTTGTAACGGGGTGGTTGTAACTGGGCAGTTGTAATGGGGCGGTTGTAACGGGGCGGTTGTAACAGGGTGGTTGTAACGGGGCGGTTGTAACGGGGCGGTTGTAACAGGGTGGTTGTAACGGGGTGGGGTGGTTGTAACGGGGTGGTTGTAACTGGGCAGTTGTAATGGGGCGGTTGTAACGGGGCGGTTGTAACAGGGTGGTTGTAACTGGGCGGTTGTAACGGGGTGTTTGTATCGGGGTGGGGTGGTTGTAACTGGGCGGTTGTAACTGGGTGGTTGTAACGGGGCGGTTGTAACGGGGCGGTTGTAACTGGGCGGCTGTAACGGGGCGGTTGTAACGGGGTGGTTGTAACAGGGTGGGGTGGTTGTAACTGGGCGG
>NC_136009.1:31694101-31714101 GCF_048128805.1 Centroberyx gerrardi
GTTCTGCTGCACTTTGAACTCATAGACTCCCATTGTTTTTAAAAATATATTAAAAGCAGCTGATCATTAACACCTCTACTGTATTTTATCCTAACATGACTTCATAACGCCACAGTCATGGCAGTCGTATCAAAAGTCGTTCCATTCTGCTGAATTCAGTGTGAACAGATGATTGGCTGACACTTTATTAGGAGTCCAAGTGTCACTTTGGTATTTGGTGAATCTCTACAGACGATGTACACTGAGTATCTATTCAGACTTTTCAGGCAATCAGGAGAATCACTTGAACCTCAGCAGACTTTCAGTGACACATTCCAGTCACATGACAGGAAGTTGAGTGTCAGCACTGACTGTGTGTCACTTCCTCCCACTCTGCTTTGTTTGTTTCTTCTTCACTGAAGAGCGTAACAGAGTGCAGTGATGGAGAAAGTGACCAGTCAGCGCAACAGTTTGTCTCTTCAATTTAGTGTATTTTTGAAATCAATGGGAGTCTGTGGCTATGTTTACATTCACACCAATAATCCAATTATAGTGCGATTAAGGCAGTAATGCAGCAAGGTGGAGCCTGTAAACAGCAGACTTTGATTCTGTTAATGCGATAGTCGGAGTAACCAGTAAGATATGTGGGGTACAGTGATTTTAATCGCAGTACAAAGGCATGGATACACCTTAATCTCATTTCTCCCATGACCAAATAGCGCCTGAACCAAAGAGCTGTCACGCATCACTCATGTGGATAACCGTCACGCATCACTCATGTGGTTAACGTCACACATGTGGATAACCGTCACGCATCACGCATGTGGATAACCGTCACGCATCATGCATGTGGATAACCGTCACGCATCACTCATGTGGATAAAGAAAAAAAAGCAGCAGGAGAGTGGGGACGATGTTCTGCAGCTGGACTCGATGTGAACAGCAGAAGCAGAGCTTGTTGTGGTAGAACCTGCTGATGGACAACAGCAGGAAAAGGTGGAGAAACGATTCAGAAACGATTCTCCAAATAAAGGAATAACAACAGGAAGCATGTGAACGGGAGTGAAAGGAACTGCAGAGTCATGTAAACATCTTAATGGAGAAATGCCTTAATCTGATTATTGTATCAAACAGTGAAAGTCCGCACACTGTAGCTCCCTTTTGTTTGTACCTTTTTTCAAGTCTGAAGAAGAGCAGCGTGCTCGAAACGTCACTGACTTTGCGATGCAAATAAAGCAACAAAAGGGAGCTGCAGTGTGCGGACTTTCATTGTTTGATATAGTAGTAGTATAGTATTGTTTTATAGTATAGTATTGTTTTATAGTATAGTATTGTTTTATAGTATAGTATTGTTTTATAGTATAGTATTGTTTTATAGTATAGTATTGTTTTATAGTATAGTATTGTTTTATAGTATAGTATTGTTTTATAGTTCTTCCTCCGGGTCCAGCACCTGCTTCAGCAGGTCTCAGGATGTCACGACTCTTTTATCGTTTATCAGTCTGATTATTGGCCAGAATCACATTGTTAGCTTCTGACTGTGGAAATACGCTGGGGTAACAACAGGTGTTCTCCTTTAATACCAAAGGCTGCTTTACTGGTTCCACACTGGTTCCATACAGGTTCCAAACTGGTTCCAAACTGGTTCCACACTGGTTCCACACTGGTTCCAAACTGGTTCCAAACTGGTTCCACACTGGTTCCACACTGGTTCCATACAGGTTCCAAACTGGTTCCAAACTGGTTCCACACTGGTTCCACACTGGTTCCATACAGGTTCCAAACTGGTTCCATACTGGTTCCAAACTGGTTCCACACTGGTTCCATACAGGTTCCAAACTGGTTCCATACTGGTTCCACACTGGTTCCACACTGGTTCCAAACTGGTTCCACACTGGTTCCATACAGGTTCCAAACTGGTTCCATACTGGTTCCACACTGGTTCCACACTGGTTCCATACAAGTTCCAAACTGGTTCCATACTGGTTCCATACAGGTTCCAAACTGGTTCCACACTGGTTCCATACTGGTTCCACACTGGTTCCATACTGGTTCCATACAGGTTCCACACTGGTTCCATACAGGTTCCACACTGGTTCCATACTGGTTCCATACAGGTTCCACACTGGTTCCATAATGGTTCCATACAGGTTCCAAACTGGTTCCAAACTGGTTCCATACTGGTTCCACACTGGTTCCACACTGGCTCCATAATGGTTCCATACAGGTTCCACACTGGTTCCATACAGGTTCCAAACTGGTTCCAAACTGGTTCCATACAGGTTCCACACTGGCTCCATAATGGTTCCATACAGGTTCCACACTGGTTCCATACTGGTTCCATACAGGTTCCACACTGGTTCCATACAGGTTCCACACTGGTTCCATACTGGTTCCATACAGGTTCCACACTGGTTCCATAATGGTTCCATACAGGTTCCAAACTGGCTCCAAACTGGTTCCATACTGGTTCCACACTGGTTCCACACTGGCTCCATAATGGTTCCATACAGGTTCCACACTGGTTCCATACTGGTTCCATACAGGTTCCACACTGGTTCCATACTGGTTCCACACTGGTTCCATACAGGTTCCACACTGGTTCCACACTGGCTCCATAATGGTTCCATACAGGTTCCACACTGGTTCCATACTGGTTCCACACTGGTTCCATACTGGTTCCACACTGGTTCCACACTGGTTCCATACTGGTTCCACACTGGTTCCACACTGGCTCCATAATGGTTCCATACAGGTTCCACACTGGTTCCATACTGGTTCCATACAGGTTCCACACTGGTTCCATACAGGTTCCACACTGGTTCCATACTGGTTCCACACTGGTTCCATACTGGTTCCATACAGGTTCCACACTGGTTCCATACTGGTTCCACACTGGTTCCACACTGGTTCCATATTGGTTCCACACTGGTTCCATACTGGTTCCATATTGGTTCCACACTGGTTCCATATTGGTTCCACACTGGTTCCACACTGGTTCCATATTGGTTCCACACTGGTTCCACAGTGTGGACACTGACACAGCAGAAGTTTGAAGCTGCTCACCTGCCTCCTCCTGCGCTAACAGATTAGCATAGCTAGGTTAAGCGAATGGAAAGCAGATGCATCAGGAACAAACAGACTGGCAGCTCTCTCACACACACACACACACACACACACACACACACACATCAAAGAGACTGCTGTGTGTGTGTGTGTGTGCGTGTGTGTGTAGTTATCTCCTCTCAGGTGTTTGTCCACTCAGCTGCCAGTTCTCACTCATTTGTGTGTGTGTGTGTGTGTGTGTGTGTGTGTGTGTGGCTCAGTGTGCTGGCAGGACCGGGGGTTTGATTCCCTGCCACATTGTCATGAATACAGTCATGCTGTAAGGAATTATGGGTAAATACGTTTCTGTTCCCGTAGTTTTCTGTTCCCATATTTTTTTATTTTTTTATTTTAAAACTCTTTTTATTGGTGTTTTTGGTACAAAACACACACCATCTCTAAAGATTTCCTCCAAAACATAAGAAAATAAATACATATATGCCTATCCATACAAATACCCACACACATATGCATGCATATACATATATATATATATGTGTACACACATATGCTCATGCATACATACATATATATACACATATACATACATGTACACACACTCATATTCACACCTATACACATAAATAAAATATTTGAATGGTGTATGACAAATCTCCAAATACTCACAAAATTTATAAGTAAACACATTAACACACATTAAAACACAAAACAAAACAAATAAAATAAAGGAAGAAAAAAAAAAGTGCGTTTACATTTTTTACTTACAATACATTTATAGTACATACCAGGCCAATTCTAAGGTGAGTTCAGTACAGTCTTATTGTAAAGTAATTTATAAATGGTTGCTATGTTGTATAAAACTTGCCTACATTCCCCCTCATTATGAACTTAGTTTTTTCTAACTGAAGATGTTGCATAATGTCCCTCATCAGAGCTGAGTAAGTTGGTGATTTTGTTTGTTTCCAGTTAAGTATTATCAATCTACGAGCTAAAAGTGTAACAAATGCAATCATATTATATTGATTGTTAGATAACGTGACATTACGGTCTTTAACACCGAAAATAGCTAGAATAGGATCCGGGTCAAGGGGTCTCTTTAATATGTCAGATAGGGATTGAAAGATCTTGAGCCAATAATTGCATATTTTTGGGCAATTCCAGAACATATGGCCTAGTGAAGCCGGTATTCGTCCACATCGGTCACAAGCCGGATTAAGAGATGGAAAAATCCTTCTGAGTTTTAACTTAGAAAGATACAATCTATGCAGCACTTTGAATTGCATTAGCCCGTGCCTGACACATACTGAAGATGACTGAACTTGTTCTTGTGCACCAGCCCACTGCTCTTCTGCAATATCAACTCCTAGGTCCTCCTGCCATGCTACCCTTAGGTGTTCTAATGTAGTTGTACAGTCTAATTTAAAAAGTTTATTATATATAATAGAAGTACCTCCTTTTGCAAAGGGGTTGGATAGGAACAAAGAATCCATTGGTGAGCTAGAAGGTATGTTGGGGAAAGATGGAAAATGTTTCGTCACAAAGCTGCGTACCTGCAGAAACTTAAAAAAGTGTGAATGGGGTAAATTAAATTTATTTTGCAGCTGTTGAAATGTAGGAAAAACTCTGTCAATGAATAAATCTCTGAAATAACGTATACCCTTCTTGTACCAATTTTGAAATGTTGGATCTAATAAGGATGGAGGAAATGAATGGTTAGCAGCCAGTGGGCCCAGAATAGAGCAGGACTGCCATCCAAAATATCTTTTAAGTGATTTTAAGTGAATATGTGACAACCGGGTTCCTTGGTAGATATGAGTGGGGAATAGGTAAAGCTGAAAACATCAGTGCTGATGGGGAAGAGGGGGAGCAACAACAGTTCCCACAGTTTTCTGTTCCCATATTTTTCTGTTTTACTTTTCTGTCCCCATAGTTTTCTGTTCCCATAGTTTTCTGTTTTACTTTTCTGTCCCCATAGTTTTCTGTCCCCATAGTTTTCTGTCCCCATAGTTTTCTGTTCCCACAGTTTTCTGTCCCCATAGTTTTCTGTCCCCATAGTTTTCTGTTCCCGTAGTTTTCTGTTCCCACAGTTTTCTCTTCCTGTAGTTTTCTGTTCACGTAGTTTTCTGTTCCCACAGTTTTCTGTTCCTGTAGTTTTCTGTTCCCACAGTTTTCTGTTCCCACAGTTTTCTGTTCCCGTAGTTTTCTGTTCCCGTGGTTTTCTGTTCCTGTAGTTTTCTGTTCCTGTAGTTTTCTGTTCCGGTAGTTTTCTGTTCACGTAGTTTTCTGTTCCCACAGTTTTCTGTTCCTGTAGTTTTCTGTTCCCACAGTTTTCTGTTCCAGTAGTTTTCTGTTCCCACAGTTTTCTGTTCCCACAGTTTTCTGTTCCAGTAGTTTTCTGTTCCCGTAGTTTTCTGTTCCTGTAGTTTTCTGTTCCCACAGTTTTCTGTTCCCGTAGTTTTCTGTTCCCACAGTTTTCTGTTCCCGTAGTTTTCTGTTCCCGTAGTTTTCTGTTCCTGTAGTTTTCTGTCCCCACAGTTTTCTGTTCCTGTAGTTTTCTGTTCCTGTAGTTTTCTGTTCCCACAGTTTTCTGTTCCCGTAGTTTTCTGTTCCCACAGTTTTCTGTTCCCACAGTTTTCTGTTCCCATAGTTTTCTGTTCCCGTAGTTTTCTGTTCCTGTAGTTTTCTGTTCCCACAGTTTTCTGTTCCCACAGTTTTCTGTTCCCACAGTTTTCTGTTCCCGTAGTTTTCTGTTCCCGTAGTTTTCTGTTCCCGTAGTTTTCTGTTCCCACAGTTTTCTGTTCCCACAGTTTTCTGTTCCCGTAGTTTTCTGTCCCCACAGTTTTCTGTTCCCACAGTTTTCTGTTCCCACAGTTTTCTGTTCCTGTAGTTTTCTGTTCCCACAGTTTTCTGTTCCCATAGTTTTCTGTTCCCGTAGTTTTCTGTTCCTGTAGTTTTCTGTTCCCGTAGTTTTCTGTTCCCGTAGTTTTCTGTTCCCGTAGTTTTCTGTTCCCACAGTTTTCTGTTCCCATAGTTTTCTGTTCTCGTAGTTTTTTGGAGGTGCAGTTCAGCTGTTTGGTTCTTTCTGTTATCTGTTGCTGTTTGGTAAAAGCTTCAGCTGCGGGCGTCTGCTGTTTAAACAGCAGATCCGTCTCTCCTGCTGTATGTAGGTCAGAGCAGAAACAATCAGCTCCTCCTCTGCTCCACTTCACAGAGACAGTCTGAGGCCACATCTATTTCCCATGATGCTTCGCTCCTGGACCGGTCTGACCGGATCCGTGCGATGGTCGTCCGTCATGTCAGTCGGCCGTGAGTTTCACACTAGAAAAGAAGCTGCAGTCAGTCCGGTCAGACTCAGTGTGTTAGAGTCCAGCTGATGTGACAATAAAGAGAAATGGCAGCAAGAAATTAATTTAAATCAGACGACCAAACATTTTAAAATAAGAGAAAAAAAGAGATGCTTCAGTTCTCTCACTGAATATTTCTTTACATACATTTTAGGTAAATTATTTTTTAAAAAGTACAGCCCAAAGCGCTGATGTGGGAGGCGGTCAACCAATTAACCTCCTCCTCTCTCATTGGTCCCCGGGGAACAGAGAGATGAAACGGATTCCCTCGTTAACCAATTAAACTGCCGATGTAATTAACATCGTCCCAAGAATCCTAACAGGCCTCCGTCTCTTTTCATTAGCAGAACGCTTTCGTTAAGATTCAACAACCTGCTAACATCAACATGGACACCTGAAACCAAGCCCTGCCCCTCACCCATAACCTGCACTAGAATTTGCACTAATCACAATCACAATCCCCGGACTCAATTTAAAATTTCTTTTAAATTTCTTTTAAATGTATTAATTTAAATTTATTACACTGGATAACACTCAGACTCAGACTCAGACACTTTGGACATTGAGACACTTTATATTGTTATATTGTTATGTACTTTATATTGCCTATATCCTTTCTGCACTATTCTTATTCTATTTTTTTATTTTTTTTTATTTTTTTTTTACCTTCTCTTTGTTCTGCTACTGTACTGTACATTGCCCGAATTTCCCCTAGGGGATCAATAAAGTGTATCTTTATCTTTATCTTTATCAATCACTGAGGAGGAGGAAGAAGAAGAGGAGAGGAGGAGGAAGAGGAGGAGGAGGAGGAAGAGAAGGAGGAAGGTTTTGGGTTAATGATGCTGAGAGGAAAAACTCATAGTGATAGAAATTAAACGAATGAAACCGTCACAACCGCCAGCTCTGAGTTCAACGGCATTTCAATAGACAAGAAGTGATGTCATAAAGCCAGGCAGTGCTTCCTGCCGTGGTTTGATGGGTGAAGGTACCTGAAGCTCTCAGCAGCAACTTGTCAGCAGCAACACGGCCCACGGGAGGAGCAACTCGACCCACAGCAGGAGCAACACGGCCCACGGGAGGAGCAACACGGCCCACGGGAGGAGCAACACGACCCACAGCAGGAGCAACACGACCCACGGGAGGAGCAACACGACCCACAGCAGGAGCAACACGACCCACAGCAGGAGCAACACGACCCACGGGAGGAGCAACACGACCCACAGCAGGAGCAACACGGCCCACGGGAGGAGCAACACGGCCCACGGGAGGAGCAACACGACCCACGGGAGGAGCAACACGACCCACAGCAGGAGCAACACGGCCCACGGGAGGAGCAACACGACCCACGGGAGGAGCAACACGGCCCACGGGAGGAGCAACACGACCCACGGGAGGAGCAACACGGCCCACGGGAGGAGCAACACGGCCCACGGGAGGAGCAACACGGCCCACGGGAGGAGCAACACGGCCCACGGGAGGAGCAACACGGCCCACGGGAGGAGCAACACGGCCCACGGGAGGAGCAACACGACCCACGGGAGGAGCAACACGGCCCACGGGAGGAGCAACACGGCCCACGGGAGGAGCAACACGGCCCACGGGAGGAGCAACACGACCCACGGGAGGAGCAACACGGCCCACGGGAGGAGCAACACGACCCACGGGAGGAGCAACACGACCCACGGGAGGAGCAACACGACCCACGGGAGGAGCAACGCGGCCGACCGGTCATGTTGGAGTTTCTGAATGAAGAAAGCGTTTGAAGTGCACATCACCATATCTATGTGTGTGTTAAGGTTGATGTGTGTGTTAAGGTTGATGTGTGTTAAGGTTGATGTGTGTGTTAAAGTTGATGTGTGTTAAAGTTGATGTGTGTGTTAAGGTTGATGTGTGTGTTAAGGTTGATGTGTGTTAAGGTTGATGTGTGTGTTAAGGTTGATGTGTGTTAAGGTTGATGTGTGTGTTAAAGTTGATGTGTGTTAAGACCGGAGCGTTAGCTCCTGAACACGCTGCTTGTTTCCATGATGTCACTGTTCAGGAAGATGTTCAGGTGTTTCTGCCTCCAGCTGCACAGACTGAACAGCTGAGACTGAGGAGCTGCAGGCTGAGCTGCACACACACACCTGAGACCCAAACCTCTCACACACACACACACACACACACACACACACCTACACACACATACACACACACACACACACCACACACGCACACACGCACACACACACACCTACACACACATACACACACACACACACACACACACACACACACACCTACACACACATACACACACATACACACACCTCACTGCTCTGAGCTGCTGGAGCTGAAAACTAAAAGTATATTTGAGGCTCGCTGCTCTTCATTTGATCTGGAAGATTTTGACTTAAATCTTAATTAGTGTCCATAGTGTTTTATTAGTGTCATGTCCATAGTGTTTTATCAGTGTCATGTCCATAGTGTTTTATCAGTGTCATGTCCATAGTGTTTTATTAGTGTCATGTCCATAGTGTTTTATCAGTGTCATGTCCATAGTGTTTTATCAGTGTCATGTCCATAGTGTTTTATTAGTGTCATGTCCATAGTGTTTTATTTGTGTCATGTCCATAGTGTTTTATTAGTGTCATGTCCATAGTGTTTTATTAGTGTCATGTCCATAGTGTTTTATTTGTGTCATGTCCATAGTGTTTTATTAGTGTCATGTCCATAGTGTTTTATTACAGTGTCATGTCTATAGTGTTTTATCAGTGTCATGTCCATAGTGTTTTATTAGTGTCATGTCCATAGTGTTTTATTAGTGTCATGTCCATAGTGTTTTATTAGTGTTATGTCCATAGTGTTTTATTACAGTGTCATGTCCATAGTGTTTTATTAGTGTCATGTCCATAGTGTTTTATTACAGTGTCATGTCCATAGTGTTTTATTAGTGTCATGTCCATAGTGTTTTATTAGTGTCATGTCCATAGTGTTTTATTAGTGTCATGTCCATAGTGTTTTATTACAGTGTCATGTCCATAGTGTTTTATTAGTGTCATGTCCATAGTGTTTTATTACAGTGTCATGTCCATAGTGTTTTATTAGTGTCATGTCCATAGTGTTTTATTAGTGTCATGTCCATAGTGTTTTATTAGTGTCATGTCCATAGTGTTTTATTACAGTGTCATGTCCATAGTGTTTTATTACAGTGTCATGTCCATAGTGTTTTATTAGTGTCATGTCCATAGTGTTTTATTACAGTGTCATGCCCATAGTGTTTTATTAGTGTCATGTCCATAGTGTTTTATTACAGTGTCATGTCCAGTGTTTTATTAGTGTCATGTCCATAGTGTTTTATTAGTGTCATGTCCATAGTGTTTTATTACAGTGTCATGCCCATAGTGTTTTATTACAGTGTCATGCCCATAGTGTTTTATTACAGTGTCATGTCCATAGTGTTTTATTAGTGTCATGTCCATAGTGTTTTATTAGTGTCATGTCCATAGTGTTTTATTACAGTGTCATGTCCATAGTGTTTTATTACAGTGTCATGTCCATAGTGTTTTATTAGTGTCATGTCTATAGTGTTTTATTAGTGTCATGTCCATAGTGTTTTATTACAGTGTCATGTCCATAGTGTTTTATTAGTGTCATGTCTATAGTGTTTTATTAGTGTCATGCCCATAGTGTTTTATTACAGTGTCATGTCCATAGTGTTTTATTAGTGTCATGTCTATAGTGTTTTATTAGTGTCATGTCCATAGTGTTTTATTAGTGTCATGTCCATAGTGTTTTATTACAGTGTCATGTCCATAGTGTTTTATTAGTGTCATGTCCATAGTGTTTTATTAGTGTCATGTCCATAGTGTTTTATTACAGTCTCATGTCCATAGTGTTTTATTAGTGTCATGTCCATAGTATTTTATTAGTGTCATGTCATAGTGTTTTATTAGTGTCATGTCCATAGTGTTTTATTACAGTGTCATGTCCATAGTGTTTTATTACAGTGTCATGTCCATAGTGTTTTATTACAGTGTCATGTCCATAGTGTTTTATTAGTGTCATGTCCATAGTGTTTTATCAGTGTCATGTCCATAGTGTTTTATTAGTGTCATGTCCATAGTGTTTTATTAGTGTCATGTCCATAGTGTTTTATTACAGTGTCATGTCCATAGTGTTTTATCAGTGTCATGTCCATAGTGTTTTATTACAGTGTCATGTCCATAGTGTTTTATTACAGTGTCATGTCCATAGTGTTTTATTACAGTGTCATGTCCATAGTGTTTTATTAGTGTCATGTCCATAGTGTTTTAATAGTGTCATGTCCATAGTGTTTTATTACAGTGTCATGTCCATAGTGTTTTATTACAGTGTCATGTCCATAGTGTTTTAATAGTGTCATGTCCATAGTGTTTTATTAGTGTCATGTCCATAGTGTTTTATCAGTGTCATGTCCATAGTGTTTTATTACAGTGTCATGTCCATAGTGTTTTATCAGTGTCATGTCCATAGTGTTTTATTACAGTGTCATGTCCAGTGTTTTATCAGTCATGTCCATAGTGTTTTATTACAGTGTCATGTCCATAGTGTTTTATTACAGTGTCATGTCCATAGTGTTTTGATAGTGTCATGTCCATAGTGTTTTATTACAGTGTCATGTCCATAGTGTTTTATTAGTGTCATGTCCATAGTGTTTTATTAGTGTCATGTCCATAGTGTTTTATTACAGTGTCATGTCCATAGTGTTTTATCAGTGTCATGTCCATAGTGTTTTATTACAGTGTCATGTCCATAGTGTTTTATTAGTGTCATGTCCATAGTGTTTTATTAGTGTCATGTCCATAGTGTTTTATTACAGTGTCATGTCCATAGTGTTTTATTAGTGTCATGTCCATAGTGTTTTATTACAGTGTCATGTCCATAGTGTTTTATTAGTGTCATGTCCATAGTGTTTTATTAGTGTCATGTCCATAGTGTTTTATTACAGTGTCATGTCCATAGTGTTTTATTACAGTGTCATGTCCATAGTGTTTTATTAGTGTCATGTCCATAGTGTTTTATTACAGTGTCATGTCCATAGTGTTTTATTAGTGTCATGTCCATAGTGTTTTATCAGTCATGTCCATAGTGTTTTATTACAGTGTCATGTCCATAGTGTTTTATTAGTGTCATGTCCATAGTGTTTTATCAGTCATGTCCATAGTGTTTTATTAGTGTCATGTCCATAGTGTTTTATTAGTGTCATGTCCATAGTGTTTTATTAGTGTCATGTCCATAGTGTTTTATCAGTGTCATGTCCATAGTGTTTTATTACAATGTGATGTCCATAGTGTTTTATTAGTGTCATGTCCATAGTGTTTTATCAGTGTCATGTGTTTGTATATTATTAGTTTGTTTATTTATTTAGATTCCCATTAGCGGCTGCAGTGGCAGTAGCTACTCTTGCTGGAGTCCATATAAACATTATTTACAATGCTTTTGTGAATTGATACACAAAACATTTTAAAAAATCAACACAAGACATACAATAACAGAACAAATAAATAAATAAATAAAATACACAAGTGCAACAAACAACAACTAACACGACTATATAATAACAAACAAAATAGCTCCTTCATTATGAAAACTCACGGCATGTCTGCAGTATTATTCTCATGTCCAGGGTGTAATATAGTTGTCATGTCCGCAGTGGATTCCTGGCGTTGTGTATACTTTGTTTTGTAGTTTAATAGACTCATAGCTCTGCACTAATAACATCTTCTGGCCCAGCAGTCTGGATCCCACTGTTTGATAAAATAATAAGCAGGTTGATATGCGCCTTACATTCAGCTCATCTCTCTCTGCTGATAATAAACGGAGATGAATAATTGATGACTACACACT
Organism: Centroberyx gerrardi; assembly: GCF_048128805.1. Lineage (NCBI taxonomy): Eukaryota > Metazoa > Chordata > Actinopteri > Beryciformes > Berycidae > Centroberyx > Centroberyx gerrardi. The sequence goes on from NC_136009.1 coordinate 31,706,356, forward strand.
GACACAGAACTCATTATGCATCCAAAGCAAACAGGTAGCAGCTATTACATAGAATTGCATCATTAATTTTGTATAGATGTGCATGGGGAATTTCCGCACCAGAATTGTTGTGCATACCAAACGGCATCCATTTCCAATTAACATCTCTTTGTCACGCTCATATTTGCACCAAGGCTGCAGGACTCTCCACTCCTGGTTAAATATTTACATGAATTAGTGCAGCGTATGAGTTTATTAAACATTAACAACCTTTCCTTGTCAAAAACATCATTATGAATGTCAGTCAACATCTCAGTCCAAACAATCACAGAACAAATTCACTCCATTCAATTCCATTGTATTTGGTTGTAAACTAAGTTTCAGATTCACATTCAATACAAAATTATTGGGTTATATTATATTCCTCCTAAAACCGTCTGTCAGCCCGTCGTTTTGTCATCCTGCAGGTGGTTGTTGTTTTGCGCGGCGCTCACTCATCTTGTCACATGTTAATATTGAATTTAGTAATATTTGATTATAAAATACATTAACCAACTCTCTGCACTCAGAACGCTGGAAATGTGTCGAGCTGCAGGAAAATCAACATGTGGAACATTTTTCAGTCTAATCTTCATATTGTTGTTGAGAGGAGGAAGATCACACTGAAGAGTGTGTGTGTGTGTGTGTGTGTGTGTGTGTGCGTGTATGTGTGTGTGTGTGTGTGTGTGTGTGTCTGTGTGTGTGTGTGTGTGGGAATTTTTTGTGGGTATATGACAGAACCGGAGAGCACTTTCTTATGGCTGCTATTTCTTGTAACTTGAAATACATTGAGAAAACTTTATGCACAAAAACAACTCTCTCCTCTCAACGTTGTTTGCTGAGTTATTAATGTTTGTCCCAAAGCACACAACAAGAAAAATAAGCCAAGGTTTGTATGAATGAGGTACTCAGTGGACACGAGCCTTAGGTGGGCTCCGACACCGGCAGATTCACTGCCACTGTGGTTTAATTTCACTGAAAACCAAAACAAGACCTTGCAGAAGCACAGCTAACAAGAAAACTAAAAACATGGATGTCTGTGTCTTAAGACCCAAAAAAAGCAACAATTAAAAAGGAAGTCTGTCCCCTTTCTCTCCTAATTACCTCCTGGGTCTCAATGGAGACAGTCGGCATCGTCCCCCATGGAGAGCCAGTCATCTCTAATTTCCCTGAGTGGAATAAAGGAGAATAAACTTCATTAATAGCTCTGACTTCAAACACTCTCAGCCAGCTTTGAAGGTTGGAAGGTTTCACAAGATACAAATAGCAGGAGAGACTGAATCCTGTTTGTCTTCCTGTAGACTCCACCGCTCACCTCCAATGCTTTCAAATGAAGAATGAAGCAGTTTTCTGTGAAGAACACATCTACATCTCAGATTCAACAAGAGAAACATCCTGATGACACATGAGCTTTATTTTCTTTAACTGGGGAAAGTAGCACTGTTAGCTCCCCCTCTGCTGTTTCAGGGTTGGTGAAGGTTTTCCTTTTCCCTCGCACTGAAATGTACTGAAGCATGAGTTTTGTGAACCGACCCTGGTGTTTTCAGAGTGTTTTGGTGCATGAAGGTTAATAAGAGTCTCCTGTCAAACAGCTGCTGAACTGAGATGACGGATGAAGAGAAGATTTCTCAGAGAAACAAAGAAAAAAAAGGGCTGGTGTCATTAGGTTATTGCTTTATTCATTCAGTAGGTCAGGTGGTGCAGTAGTGCAGTAGTACAGTGGGATAACAAACTGCAGTGAACAGGTTACCACAGCATGACATAGAATGCACTGAGTTTCCTGATTACCTGGCAAGGCATTGTGGGTATGAGAGTCTTTATTATTATCACAACACAAGAAGTTCAAATGGATGTATTTTCTTCAAATCTCAACATGTGGCTTGGCAGATCTCTTTAAAATTATGTTTCTGACCAACCTGTTGAATTTCAATTAAACTGATTACTATTTCATGATTTTAGTCAGTTGAACTTGTTGTGCAAATTTAAAAAAAAATTAATAGGTTCATAAGTTTTTGTGACCGATCCCTTAGCTTTTTGCACACTAAGTAAAGGCAGACCCAATTAATGTTCTTGCCAAATTTTTTGTCACCCTGACGTGCAGTTAATGAGAAAATTTAAAAACATTTTTCAAAAAATCCAAAATGTATGGCAGACATTATGGGTTTTAGAGGCAAAAATGTTCAGCATGTGCAGCTACATATCTGCACCAAGTTTCACATCTCTATGACTAACGGCGCAGCAGGTCTGAGACTTTAACTGGCACAGGAGGAGCGAGCTGATGTTACCTGCCTGCTGCTGTATGCTATAGCCACTGTGCTGCTGGTTCTGACCAGTAGATGGTGAACCTGCAGGTGTGGCATCAAGTGCCAGAGAGAAAAGAAAACTGTCCTCAACTCCAGGATATTTATGTGCCGCTGCTGACTCCCCAGCCTTCAGGTACCGCTCCCCAGCCTTCAGGTACCGCTCCCCAACCTTCAGGTACCGCTCCCCAACCTTCAGGTACCGCTCCCCAGCCTTCAGGTACCACTCCCCAACCTTCAGGCACCGCTCCCCAACCTTCAGGTACCGCTCCCCAACCTTCAGGTACCGCTCCCCAGCCTTCAGGCACCGCTCCCCAGCCTTCAGGTCTCAACCCCAGGAGGCACCACTGTATGGAACGCATGTGCAGGAGAGCAGGACCACCTGAACCAGACCGCTATGAGGCCCATGAGGCGGAGATACAGCTTACAATTGAGTGTCAAGGTGGCAGTCCTGGGGCCTCATTTATAAACGTTGCGTACACACAAAAGAAGGCGCACGCCACTTTCTAAGCAAACTTTGGGATTCATAAAAAACAAACTTGACGGGAGAATGTGCGCACCGCCACGGAAACTTTGACCCATGCGTGCGCACATTTTGGAGACGGTGGGAAACGGCGACTGACATAGCAAAGCAGTAAAATAAAGCAAAAAGTGGCATTTTACACTCAGTTAACTTCAAGGCCGACTCCACATCAACTTAGAAACCCCTCTAATAATAATATTCCTTGTCGGAAGAACGTCTAGGCTACAACTAAATATTGTCTTTGTTGCTTTAGTTTGAAAGCCGATCATTTGTCCAAAAAGCATCTACATGTCATCATAGGCTGACATGGTGTGAATTAGTCTCAAGTAAGTGCATTACAGTCTTTTAGCAGAGACCCAGTTTGTCACAATTCAATCTGACAAATTCAAGGTGTTAGGCAATTGGACTGGATGTCTCAAGGTAATAAATAATGATGCGTTATGACGCACGGGGCGCATTGGAGACGCCGGTGCCAGGCGCAGCGTCCTCTACAGCTGTTCACCCCGGTCGCACACTGTCTGATCCCCGAGTCAGAAAACGAGAATACAGAACTGTGAAATGCTGAGTGCGTGGTTACGTTCACGCTTTCCAAAAACAAAAGGCACATTTACGATACCTGGGTATCGTAGCAGCATCTCATCTTCCTCTCTAACATTAAGTCAGTGTCACGCTGTGTTTCTGGCACAATGCCACTAAATAGGGTTTCCCCCGTCATCGAGGTGTAACGTTCAAGAGGAGAGAGCTCCGGTATCTCCTCGCCCCGCCGGTGGTGCTGACACAACAGTCCAATGCGCTTCTTGGCGTCAACCTTTATATCGGACAATTTCTTTTTTATTTTTATAAAGGGTTCTCCTCTCTGAGCTGCAGCATTAAATACTGCTGTGACATGTTGCCACTCAACAAACTGTTTCTGGTTGGTGACGCCCGAACTGAGGCCACCGGGGACATTTCTCTTTTCCGTCTGGTTCGGCTTTGCCAATTTCTCACACAGAGAATGGAATGACAAGTATATTTACATACACATCAGTATTCATTCAGGGCGTTTCATTGACCATATATGGTTAATTGTGGGAGTTGTGTGGGGGTGGAGTATGAGGCTCGCGCACGTGCGCAACATTTCGAGTTGATTGTGATTTATAAAGGGAAACCTGCGTAGGACGTGCGTGCGCACTGTGTTATAAATCAGAATATTTTTGTGCGTAAGCACTTTCTGTGTTTCGTCCGTACACAACCTTTTGACGTGAATCCTACGCACAGTTTTATAAATGAGGCCCCTGTCCAGGAGCCTTCAGCCCGCTCTTCATTGTATTCAGGAACAGGCTCAGGCTGCAGATGTGATCCAGGAGCAGAGACACATGACAGTGACACCGCTGCTGCCGTGACTCCCTGCCATCAGAGGGCTGCCAGGACTGCACCATGCACCTGGTGAAGGTGCAGGGGGTCAAGGATATCTTGAGAGGAAGGGCTTGAAACTCATAGGTCCTGCCTTGGAATGTGAAGCTCAGGAAGCGTCAGTGCCTCCTCCAGATGGCCTGCCTCACAAAGTAAAGGGAGAAGAACCCGGTTTGCCCGTCGCTTGACTCCACTTCTCCGATGGCCCCCCTGAAAAGGAGTGAAGCCAGTTCGGTCCACAGCACTACTGTGCCGGTTGTCTTTTACCATGGAGAAGACCGCTGTTCTTGTCAGAGGGGGGGATGGGAAAATTGCAAGCGGTACCTGGATCATTGTAGAAACAGCTCAGGGTCTCAAGCGAGCCATACAGTCACATATATATGGAATATGTAACAGAGCGGAGAGACAGTCTCAATATGATAGAGAACATCACCTGGAAGTTTGTTGGAGAACAGCACCTGGAGGTTTGTTGGAGAACATCACCTGGAGGTTTGTTGGAGAACATCACCTGGAGGTTTGTTGGAGAACATCACCTGGAGGTTTGTTGGAGAACAGCACCTGGAGGTTTGTTGGAGAACAGCACCTGGTGTTCACCTTCACAACAGTGGTGAGATGGAGATCTTCTCCTGTCCCTCAGAGGGAGGCAGCAGCCAAGACAACAGTCTCAGATAAAACAAGTTTAGCTGAACTGTAAATGGATCCACAGTCTCATCCAGCCTGCTGGGACAGCTGCAGTTCTCATGTTGTTCCTCAGAGAACCGACTGCCTGTCTCTTTACTGGCTCTTGACAGTTTGAGGCTGGTTTGTGTTTACAGGCAGTTTCTAATCCATCAGTTTATTCAGAGTCAGTCAGAGCAGAGTGGAGCTGACAGCTTCCCTCTCATAGGGAAACACTGAAAATCAATCAGGCTGTTTTGTTGATCAGAGCAGCATCTGAAAACAAGAAATCCAGAGTTTACTGATGTGCCAAGAGTAAAGGTTCCAGACACAAATCATTGTTTTATTTAACATAGTCCTCTGGGATCTGGGAATCCTGTCCTGTATATCTTTCCCCCTGATCTTTATTAACACCGCAGCCTGAACACTAACATCATGTTACTGCATCAGATGGACTTCACTCTGCTGTGGATTTACCATCGGACTTCAAATCCCTGCTACGTTCTGCTCTGTTTCACTTTCACTTCTCTGTCATCAGGCTCACAGGAATATTAACTCCATCTGCTGACCTCTGACCTCCTTACTGTTGGTGAACTGAAGCTGATTCTACTGTTGTAGAAGTCTGAAGGTGAATAAACAGGTCAAAATACAGAAGATTTTTAAAAATACAACACTAGCAGTCTGGCTGGTTTAATAGTGGTGGCATGAAGCCCCCCCCCCCCCCCCCCCCCCCCCACATACACACATACAGTACAGTATACACACACACACACACACACACACTGAGGCTGGTAGTTAGTTGTTAGTTGTGTTTCCTGCTTCCACACACACACACATGCAAAGATATTAAAGATATTAAAAAACATGCTATTAATTTTCAGCAGCATCACGTTTCTGATGCCGCCGGCCTGCAGATTGAGATTGTACTTTAATTAACAGCGAGGAGCTGATCCTGCCATTCATGGCCACATTAAACATTAATATCTTTTTAAAAGATGGAAGGAAGGGGGAGGAATGCTGAGATCTGACCCTTTAGGTTGAAAATAAGTGTTGTATGTGATGTGAGTCATTATAATGGAACAGTGCAGGTGATGGAGTTCTTCTTCTACTGAATTATTAATCAGCCATTGTTGACCCTCGACTGGAGCGCCTCAAAACATAAAAGCCACTGTGGCTGACCGTGGTGTTAGAGCAAAAATACTGTTTTCCAAGAAGGAAATACAGTGTGTGTGTGTGTGTGTGTGTGTGGGGGGGGGTTCCTCTCCTTACTGAATCACATAAATACCGGCCAGAGATCACACAGCAGTCTAAATGATTTTGTTAAAGACACAGCAGTAAAACATGCAGCCCAAGGCCATTTTCTTTCAGTTTTATCTCTCATCTTTATCTCAATGATCTTCAGTCCGACCGGCTGAAGGAGTGAAGCTGGTCAGTTCCAGTCGATCCGGCGCTGAAGACAGAACGCGTTCCGATCAATAGCTGAAATTAGTGTTGATCAGTACAGATTTACACACTGCTGTCCTCAATCCATACTCTCCTCCACGCACCGCAGGCTGCCTCATTACTAATATTGTCCTTCAGTTAGAGCGCAGTAGAAATCAATAGAGATTCAGCTGCTTTTAGAAGTTAAGGTACTGACTCATTTCTCTGAAGAGCAGCATGGCTGCTCCCACTGCCATCAAATATGCATCTTTATGTGTTTATTAATTTCCAAACAGTAATCGAGGATCGACCTACTTTGCTCTTTTTCAGGATGAGAAGCAAAGCAGTTTTTCCTCTGAAGACAAATCTGATTGGCTGAGCTCAGCTGTTTCCAGGAAGCATCAAAGTGTCTTTAAATGAGGAATCAGAGCAGCGCAGGACAGATTCTAACCTCCTACCTGTATATATTCTGTATATAGATCTACACAGTGCAATACACAACCACAACACACAACTTCATCCAGTTTGATGTTGACTGCTGTGTGAAAATCCTGTTTAGAGCAGTGAGACTTCATCCCGTTGGAATATTATTATAGAAGAATATTATAGAATATTGAGAATATTATAAGACTGTAAAGACTGTGGAAACACCAGGAGGAGGTTCAGATACATGACATTTATTCATCCATTCATTCATTTAATTTTATTTACCAACTTATTCCTATTCATGTTGGGGGGGGGGGGGCTGGAGCCTGTCCCAGAATGCACTGGTGATAACTGGATAGAGAGGCCGGACTTCTACCAGCTCAGTTAATTGCAGTGCAGAGCTGCCAATCATCCGTGTTCGTTAGCGACTGAAAGTCGTCGGTAATTACATGTCTATTGCTGCTGTAGCCATGGCAACCAGACGGCTGGAGTCCTGACAACCAGAAGATGTGGCAGTTTGGTTTTTATCCTGAGTAGACGGCTTTATTCTGAAATGAACTCAGTGAGGGGAGGGAGAATTCAGACTCCCACCAACCCTGTTGACCTCTGACCTGTGCTGTGATTGGTTGACGATTTCTTCCTCTTTATTCAAACTAACGTCGGCTTCAGGTAGAACTTGGGGTCAGGGGTCAAGTTATGGTCATCTTAGGGTCAGAGGTCCGAGGTCAGGTTAGTGATAACACGGTAAAACAATTTAAACCTCTTCACAAAGTTTTCTACAATTACAATTACAATTTCCCATTTGGCAGACGCTTTTATCCAAAGCGACGTACACATGAGATTTAATACAACACAAGCAAGGATCTAGTCAGGAGAACAACGAGAGTAAGAGCCATGAAGATAAGATCTGGTCCAACAGGACAGAGGAGCCACGAGGCAGAGAGGCAGATAAAGATATATTTTCATTTTTTATTTTTCTTAAATTGCACAGTCCATCAGGTGAGAAGA
>NC_136009.1:31719101-31721601 GCF_048128805.1 Centroberyx gerrardi
CACATCTTTATTTTCTTAGAAGATTAGGTTTGGCCAGCTGCTTCCTCAGGAGCGAACCTGAGGAACACATTTCACTTCTCAAGCCTAATCTGAAGAAAATAAAGATGTGAGTAATTAACAACAAAGTCACAGCTCATCTGTGCGGTTGGATAATTCCTCTATATGGACTGTCGTGTATTCCTGCGCCCGACCTGCACCTGATCATAAGCAGCTGTGCACGGCCGTCTTGGCAACTCATTTCCATATATATAAATGTATTAGAGAGTTTGAGCTCTGCAGACTTTGTGTTACATGACATTTATTTGAAACTAAATGTCTTCGGCTCCTGATTCAGTTCACAAACATTTAAAACATTTCCAGACTGAGTGTCAGCCTGATGCGAGCCTGTCCTCCGGTTCACCCAGTGACCCTCCCCCTCTGGGACGTCCGCCCAGCGCCCCGCCTCTGCCTCCCGCATCATTCAGCCTTTCATCAGCTCTATAAATACCTGCTCCGCTCCTCCGGCCTCCAGAGGAACCCGAGCAGCTGATCTGGAGTCAGATGCTGATGGTGAGGAGATGAAGAGCTGACAGATCAGACTGGAGGTCGACTGCTGCTGTTTCTGCTGCTGTCAGCTTTTATACTGTGATGACAAGAAACAGACAGACTGCTTCACCTCCTGCTCAACCGGGGGGGGGAGGGAGAGGAGGAGAGGAGAGGAAAGGAGGAGAGGTGGAGAGGAGAGAGGAGAGGAAGTGAGAGGATAGGAGGAGAGAGGAGAGGAAAGGAGAGGAGCAGAGGAGAGGAGAGAGGAGAGAGGAGAGGAAAGGAGAGGAGAGGAGCAGAGGAGAGAGAGAGAGGAGAGAGGAGAGGAAAGGAGAGGAGAGGAGAGAGGAGAGGGATTTGAGAAGAGGAGAGGAAAGGAGGAGATGAGATGAGAGGAGAAGAAAGGAGGAGAGGAGAGGAGAGGAAAGGAGGAGAGGAGGAGGTGAGAGGAGAGAGGAGAGAAAGGAGAGGAGAGAAGAGAGAGGAGAGGAAAGGGGAGGAGGAGAGGAGAGAGGAGAGGAAATGAGAGGAGGAGAGCAGGAGAGGAGAGAAGGAGAGGAGGAGAGGAGGAGAGAGGAGGAGAGGAGAGGAGAGAGGAGGAGAGGAAAGGAGGAGAAAAGTTTCTCTGCCAGCTGTTGTTCTCTGTGGCCTCAGCTGTTTGATCTGTCTGACACACACACACACACACACACACACACACACACACACAACACACACACACACACACACACACACACGTTATCAGGATGTATTTCAGTGTTCATTCTACATCAGACTGAAATTTGAATCAGAAATAATCTGATGAACTGAATCGGGGAGGGGGGTCTGTCTGTCTGTCTGTCTGTCTGTCTGCCTGCCTGTCTGTCTGACTGTCTGTCTGTCTGACTGTCTGTCTGTCTGTCTGACTGTCTGACTGTCTGTCTGACCTGTCTGTCTGTCTGACTGTCTGTCTGTCTGTCTTGACTGTCTGTCTGACTGTCTGTCTGTCTGTCTGGACTGTCTGTCTGACTGTCTGTCTGTCTGTCTGCCTGCCTGTCTGTCTGCCTGTCTGTCTGTCTGTCTGACTGTCTGTCTGACTGTCTGTCTGTCTGTCTGACTGTCTGACTGTCTGTCTGACTGTCTGTCTGTCTGACTGTCTGTCTGTCTGTCTGACTGTCTGTCTGTCTGTCTGTCTGTCTGACTGTCTGTCTGTCTGTCTGTCTGACTGTCTGTCTGACTGTCTGTCTGTCTGTCTGTCTGTCTGACTGTCTGTCTGTCTGTCTGTCTGTCTGACTGTCTGTCTGTCTGACTGTCTGCCTGCCTGTCTGTCTGTCTGTCTGTCTGTCTGACTGTCTGTCTGTCTGACTGTCTGTCTGACTGTCTGTCTGTCTGTCTGTCTGTCTGTCACAGTGTGTTTTATGTGAGCTGATATTTTACTGACTCTTCTCTCTTCTCTCATGATTCTCGTTGTTTCTGTCTAAAGTTTAAATCTCCCAGCTGCTCCTCTGGTCTGTTTGTCTTAACAAAGTAAATGTCCAGGTTGTTTAATCCATCAGCTGCAGAAACCGCGACCTCAGGCTAAAATCCTGATGACATCATTAACTTCCTCCTGGGCGTCACACACGCAGGACGAGCCGCGGCTCCTGGACAAAGCCCATCACCATATTCTCCCTGCTGCTAATTTACACATTTAAACTGTGAAATGATGTGGAGGTGTAACTGATTCCAGGAGCTGCTGCTGAATGACTTCATTACAGCAGAGAGTCACAGCCGACGGGATTAGCTCGTCACGCCGGTTTTCTGCTGCCGTCGGCGGCACTGAAACTTCCTGAAGCTCAGGAAGCCTCAAAACCTGCTGGGTGTCTACTTTACTGAGTCAGCATTAGCTGATATCAGCTGAAACCTGAAAACACTTTTGTTTTCTGCAAACACACAGAAGCTTTCAGCAGACTCCTGATCCGTTAGTGGTCAGCCTTCCTCCGTTAAGCTAACTCCC
>NC_136009.1:31731601-31756601 GCF_048128805.1 Centroberyx gerrardi
AAATCTTCAGATTTATTCTCATTTTCAAAAATTGCATACACTTGAGTGAGTTGAAGTTTAACTCCTACACAGTTGTAGTTTTTAAGGTAGAACTGAACAAGAGGGTGAAGCTCTTTAACTCTATTCTTTTTTTATATCATTTTGGATATAGCTTCTAACTTGTAGATACGTTTTTTTGTACTCCCCTGGCTCTAAAATCAAAACCATAATAGCTAGCATCATAATTCTTTTTGCATCTGAAAGCTAAGACTTCTGTCTTCACTACAAGCCCATGCAATTATTGCATGCAAATATTGAGTTGCGGATTAGGTATGTTCTAGGGATCTAATGTTGCATCCATTTCCGTTTATGTCATTGATGATGTCATCACGTTGTACCACGCAGGTGTCTGCTGGTGAAAAGGTCCGGCACACCCGGCTGTTTAGGGCGCTAATGTTCCAGGTGTCTGACCGAGGAGGAACCTGACTTGTCGGCGAGCTCCGCTGTCAGCTCCGTTCTCAGCTGCGCTCCCCGAAACGTCTCCTGCCGCCGACCCTCCCACCCCGGTGAGGAGGATAACCGAAGTCTGGAGAAACATTAGCAGTTGACTAGCCAGCTGCTATTATTGGCTATCCAAAATTTTTAAAAATTGAAGCTTTAATGTACAGCGGTAGTGTATGAAATAATTACAGAAAATGGGGAAGTATATTCATTCTTATGATATTGATATTGATTCAGTTTACACAGTGAGGGGCGAATTCACAAAAGGATTGCGCGGCTTTTGCTGACGCTAAGCCTGTGCAAATAAGACAAAAAGAAACCGTGTAATTCACAAAGCACTCGCAAAGGGTGAAATGCATCGCTAACTGCGCTGCCATGCAAATAGCGTCTCGGTGCTCCTGTGCTATTTGCACGTATTTAAATTAGGTAATATGCATACATTTGGCGCAAAATTGCCCCCTTTCTATGTAAATGAGCCTCATTGCAAAAACAGTCCAATTCACAAAGATCGGCGCTAATTGCCACACGCAGTTAGAGTGAAATTATTAGCGTCTTCAGAGAGTTGGTGGTAATTGAAGCGCATTTATAAGGGGTGTCACGCCCAGACTTTCCAGTGATCATGGCAGCAGTGATTGCAGCAGGTGAAGGCATCGTAGGAGAATATGTTGTTGATTTGTTGATTTAACTGAGAATTGAATTGAATTGACCTTGCAAATGTCTCTGCAACAATTCCACCTTTGTGTGACCTAAAAAATAAAATTGTCTGTAAATACAGTCTGTAAATAATATTTTGACATTATTATTATTATTACTATAGAACTTTAACACAGATTGCTTCACAAATGGAAGCAAATAAATCAGTACAACCAAACAATCAATACAACTCAATTTCTCACTCTGAAAATATTTTCACTTATCTCACTAGTCAGCACAGTGGGCCTTATTTTGGCCTAAAGATTCAGCACCATGGACAGCCCCGCTCAAACTCATTTATTACCTCCGCCAAGGAGGTTATGTTTTCGGTGCGTTTGTTTGTGTTTGTTTGCCTGTCTGTCAGCAGGATTACGGACAAACTACTGGCCCGATTTTCATGAAACTTCGTGGGAGGATGTAGCATGGGCCAAGGAAGAACCCATTAAATTTCGGAGTGGATCCGTATATTGGTTGCGCTTGCACATTTGCATATCATAGAAGACTGGATTGGCCTTGGCGGAGGTCTGCACTCTCCGAGTGCCCTTCTAGTTTATTTTGGGATGCAGTGAGATGTAATGACAAACAAAGGATGCAGTGACAGGATGCAATTGTGTCATGAAAAATAAATGAATAAAGCTCCCCTACATTCTCCTTTGTTCTCCGCTTCAAATCATGCCATCTTCTTTTGCAGTCTGAGGTGCGTTTGGAAACACCAACAGCACTGACAGACTGGGATATTAAATCCCAGATATGGTTTCTCGCAGTCCCGGTTAAATTTCTTGCCTGAAGTTTTGCTCTGCACCTCGTCCGTCAGGACTTGCAGCTCGCGGTCTAAAAATGTCATTTTTCTCTTTCTCTCTGCCATTGTCCTGCCTACTGTGTTCTTGGTGCAAAGGCAAAATTTATACTTTGCCACATTGATAATTGCAATCAGACGCAATACAGGGGCAAATTGCACTCACTTGCAACAGGTTATGGGCGTGTTTGCGCTGGCATATCATTAGCACAATATCTTTTGTGAATCGGTCCTTGGGACGGAGCAAATAGCGGTTGCAAATGATACGCAATTCATGGTGCTATTAGCGGCCGCAATCCATTCTTTGTGAATTTGCCCCTGAGTCTTTAGGCATCACTAACCCAAGGTATTTCACACTGTCCCTCTCACACTCATATTTTTATTGGGATAGGATCTCCTAAAGTCATGGCTTCACACTTTTTCATATTTAATTTATAACCCAACATCCAGCCATATTCCTTAATAATATTCATGAGTACTGGCAATGATCTTTCCAATTTTGTTACATACAGTACCACATCATCTGCGTAGAGAGACAATTTATGGGTTTCCCCTGCAATGTTCACTCTTTCAGTTCCATTGTTTTGTCCAATACTTACTGCTAAGGGTCGACATAGAGAGTGAAGTTAGTGTTGATAAGGTTTCCTCTTGTTTTGTTCCCGTTCACAACTCAAAAACTCAGAGAGTTCTGTTTATTCTGACCTGTGCTCCTGATATCCTGTACATTGTTTTAAGCCATTTAATAAATATATTATGAAAACCAAACTTTCTACATATTTCAAAAATAAAGGGCAAAGACCCTATCAAATGCTTTTTCTGCGTCTAGGGTAATGTTTTCTTTGAGTCAGTTATACTGAGACATCTAATCATTTGTATTTCTAATCTAATCATCTGATTCTCTCTGTTCTGTCTTTAATCTCAGGATCATTTCTGCTGGGAGCAAAGTTACAGTCTGTAGGTTTCACTTTCTGTTTAGTGAAGGACTGTGATCACTGAGTTGACCCATGTGTCTCTAGTGTCCAATTAAATGTCCTGTTAAGACAGGCAGTAGTTCTTCCTTAAATTCTTTATAGTATTCCCTGTAAACTCATCATCTACCTGTCTTTATTTTCTGTGTAGCTCTCTGTATCTCCTCAGTAAGTGGTAGAGTAAGATTTAGATTTTGTATATCTGATACCAGTGGTAACTGAAGTCTATGAAAAGACTTTTTAAAACAGGCTTCTAAGGCTACATATTTATCTGAACTATACAGTTTTCTATAGTACTCAGCTAATTCTTGTGCAGTTTCCTTTTTACCTGTTAAGGTCCTTAATTCTCTCCACAGATCTGTAACTCTGTCCAAGAGGATCTATGGATGATTTAATCAGGATATCGACTGGAAAGTGTAGTAGAGTCTTATTATTACAGCTTGTTGATGCAGTTATATTACGCTAGATTCTATAAAATCACATTTAAAGAATTTCATTTAGAGACAAGCATGATTTGCACATCCACATCTTTTTACACATGGATGGAAATGAATTGTGTAGGCTGGTGCTGGTGCATCCACTATTGGACAACAATATAAAATCAATGCAAACTACATCTGCGTTGAACACATGTAAATGTCTGATCTGCCTACCAAAAGTAAAGAGGCAGCAGTTTGGCCTCAGATGCCTCATACTCACTGCGTGATGCGAGTCAACATGCATGGAAATGAATGAATCATGAACATGAATGAATCTCCATGACTCAAAGATCAGTTCACTACAGGAGCCAATCAGAAGAGATAATTTGGTCACATGGTACATCGTAGCCACATTAAAATGTAGTGACAGGAGAAATCTTCGCTACTGTGACTGGTTGCCTTGAGAAACGTTTACATGTACCGCCTGCTGAGTGGAAACATTCAGTCAGGTCTATACAGTAAAACACATTTAGCATTTTCCCACATTTACCCTAACATGCAGAATATACAACATCAAACATCTGCTGTTTCTAAACGGATTCAAACACATTCAACTGAGAAGATTAGGGCGCTACACCATGGCACATACACACACACACACACACACACACTTACTATATAAACACACACACACACACACACACACTTACTATATAAACACACACACACACACACACACACACACACACTTACTATATAAACACACACACACACACGCACACACACACACACACACACACACACAGTGGGTCAAGTGGATTGCTATGAAAACAGTAAACTCTCCTTAGAGAGGAAGTAGGTCAAGGTTGGAGATGAGCACTGTTGACCCTTGACCCCTGATCTCCAGGTCACCGTGGAAACTGTCCCTTCCCATGAACAACCAGCTGACCTGCTCCGTCTCCATGCTACCTGTTTTGTTAAAACAGATTTCTTTTCAGATAATGTTATGCTCATGTATCACATTTAATACCAAGTATTTTTTGTTTTTTTGAGTAACCTCAGTGTGGATGGTGACTAATCTCCCAACATTTTTATTCTGCCTTTGGCCAGAAAGACGAGTCACTGAGACATCTGCTCGTTGCACTACAAATACACAAACTACACAGAAAATACCCAAAAAGAAACAGAGACTTCCTATAAATACACAAATACAAGACAGACGTCTTTCTGTCAAAACTTCCTCCAGGTGATTTTTCTCTGACTGAGCTCTCAAACAGAAACTATGGCTTCATATTATTCTTACTGGGTGTGACTGCAGATGCATAGTTTTACAATCTGGATGTAGAGAGAGATGTGCACCAATAGTCAATTTCACACTTGTTTGTTTGCTTTCGTTGGGAATGATTGGCGCCTCAGGGCCCTTTGGGATGAGAACAATACAAATAATGTGTTAGCTTTAGTCAGACTTGTGCACACTATCAAGTAAGTGGTTAAAGAATAATTGGAGTAAAGCAGTGATTCCAGTGTGATAGTGTTTATATAGTCGACAGAATATATTGTTCCAGTAGTGGTGAGTTAGAAGGTAATGGATGTCAGTGATGTCAACAGATATGGGCATGGTTTCTGGTTCCTAGCATTAAACTCAGAGCGGCCGCCCGCAGCCTCATTTACATCATGCTGTTTAGATGGTTCTAAAATCAAAACCATAATAGCTAGCATCATAATTTCATCATAAAGCTAAGACTTCTGTCTTCACTACAAGCCCATGTAGCAGGTTTTGTTTTTTCACTCTAAACAAACTTCGGCAAGTTGTAAAGTTGTATGTCAAGTTACGAGAGGTAACATCTATTGAGTTGCGGATTACGCATGTTCTAGGGATCTAATGTTGCATCCATTTCCGTTTATGTCATTGATGATGTCATCACGTTGTACCACGCAGGTGTCTGCTGGTGAAAAGGTCCGGCACACCCGGCTGTTTAGGGCGCTAATGTTCCAGGTGTCTGACCGAGGAGGAACCTGACTTGTCGGCAAGCTCCGCTGTCAGTTCCGTTCTCAGCTGCGCTCCCCGAAATGTCTCCTGCCGCCGACCCTCCCACCCCGGTGAGGAGGATAACCGAAGTCTGGAGAAACATTAGCAGTTGACTAGCCAGCTGCTATTATTGGCTCTCCAAATGCTAATGTGTCTCTCTCGGGCAGAGAGGAGACAGAGAGCGGGCAGCTGTCTTCCAGACATCTGTTACCCTCTTCGCTGGGGTGGGAGGGCCAAAACTGACAAAAACACCTTTGCACTCTGATCACAAAAATGAGCATATCTCAAAAACTAAAAGATGTACATAGTTCAAATACATTTTAGAGTGTTGAGAAATATTTTGTTCATGTTCCTTACATTTACAATTTCTATGGCTAAATATGTTTAGTATGTATTTAGCAAATTTTGCCAGATTTTTAATTTATGACACAATTTCAATATTTTTTCCAGTTATTATGGTTTATTGATTTACATAGCCTTTCAGCTTGGGTTGTGCAGATTTTAGGGATATGAAACATTTGAAGATAAAAAAAAT
The DNA here is from genome assembly GCF_048128805.1 of Centroberyx gerrardi. Classification (NCBI taxonomy): domain Eukaryota; kingdom Metazoa; phylum Chordata; class Actinopteri; order Beryciformes; family Berycidae; genus Centroberyx; species Centroberyx gerrardi. The sequence continues at coordinate 31,737,522 of NC_136009.1, forward strand.
GACATCACAGGAAGCAAAAATACCAGTGTAGGCTCTGGGGGACCATTTCTATTGCAGAGTATAAAGGGTTAAACACTAAATTTTAGAAGTGGCAGGAAAGTTGAGACGGACAACTTCTCTCGTTGACTACACCAACTCGTGTGTAATTTATTTTTTACCCACAGAGCAAGACAATTTACTTCGCGCTCCAAAACACAACATATGTCGAGCTGACGTCAGACTCAGGAAACCAGACTTTCTTAAAGGGGCCGTGTCTCCTTAACCCTGAGAAGCACACAATATAAACATACCCAAACCACAGATTATGGTGAATAATGTCTATAGAGTCCGCCACAATATCAAATAAAGCTCATTTGGATGCAAAACTGTTCGTCAGTCAGTTTCCCAGTCTCCAGGTTTGCTGTCTCGATGATTTTCTGTATCTGGGACTTTTGACACCATCTATGATGATAGGAACAGATCTAATAGCATCAGCTGTGTCAAGGTGTGGCACTCACCATACGAGTTCAAATTAGTTTTTATCATTAGAATGGAGAGCAAAGGTCAAGAAAACATCCCCAGAAAATTATTTGGAAACCAAATATATAAAAATCCCATCAGGGAGTATCAGGACCAATGTTCCCTCTAAACTGATAGTTTGGTGATCTATGACTAATGATTTATCACACTGACCAAATAATATCTAATAATAATAATAATAATAATGCCAGTAAACTTTAATTGTGTAGCACTTTTTAAAAAACAGTTTACAAAGTGATTTACATAGAAAGACAGACAAAAAGACAAAAGGTAAAATCAGTTTATAGCCAAACCGTAAAAATATGCATTGAGACGCGATTTAAAACTAGTGACAGATTCAGCCGATCTAACAGCAGGAGGCAGATTGTTCCACAGTCTTGCTCTGCCAACCTCTGACTTCAGTCTGGATGCTGGTTTTAAGACCTAGGGGACCTTATATGGCCTTATATGTAAATTGAAGAATTTTAAACTCAATTCTGAACTTTACCGGAAGCCAGTGTAAGGACGCTAAAACAGGTGTCATGTGTGACGTATGTTTAGTCTTAGTCAACAGTCTTGCTGAAGAGTTTTGAACTAATTGAAGCCGACTGATTCAGAGAGGTAGACATAGTATTACAATAGTCTAATCGGGACGTCACAAAGACATGAATGACCCGTTCAGTGTAAAAGAGGATGACTGTAACATCTTCTTGACATATTGTTCAAAATTTAAGTTTGGATCACCTAGTCTTGGGACTGCTGAATTTGTTCAGCAGTCCCCCCAAAAGCATCCAGGACCAATAATAAGAACTTCAGTTGTATCTGAATTTAGCTGGAGAGCATTGTGAGTCATCCAATCCTTGATATCAGCCAATCATGTAAGATGGCCAGTTTACTATCAGCCAATCATGTAAGATGGCCAGTTTACTATCAGCCAATTATGTAAGATGGCCAGTTTACTATCATCAGGATTAACTGAGACATAGAACTGAGTATCGTCCACATAAAAGTGAGTAACAATAAAATGCTGACAAATAATTTCCTGAAGGGTATCATATATATAGAGAACAGTACTCTCCCAAGAATGGGCCATGTTGTATATGTTACAATAAACTTAACTATGATTTCTGTAACTTAAACATTGGCTTGACTCCTTTATGTTGCTCCCCTCGAGCCGGGGTTGTAACATATTGGGGGCTCATCTGAGATATGATCCGGAGGAGTTGTATGTTTTTCGTGTATGCTTTTCCCCTTAGTTTGTATAGATCATAATCTTCTTCTTGTTTGTTCTAGTGGTGTGCTGTAGCTGCATGGTTCCTCTCCCTCTGGTAGGTATAGCTAATGCATGGTAAGTATGGTTGTTTGAGTGCTGTTTGTTTGAGTTGGTGATCTCCCGGGTTAGCTGGACTGAGTAATCAGTCCTTCCTACGGTTAGCTCTTTTCTTCTTTTTCCTTTATTATTTTTGAGGCTAATTTTGGGTGGAGCCTAGGTTCTCTGTTGGGGGTAAGCTGTTCAGGACCATATTGGTGCTGACGTTTGCTTTTAAAGTGGCCTCGAGCCTGGCACGCCTCAGAAGATAGGTAGGTGTAGTGAAGGGTAGGTAGGTACCCGGGGGGTTGCTCATTTTTTGCTTAGAAAAACTGCACTCAGCGACTTAATCACTGTGCTGGCTAGTAGGGGAGTAGGTACGTTAGGTGGGTTTTGTGTTCTATTCATTCGGCACTGTGTCTTGTGTCTATGATCCTAACTTTTGTGGTTAGCGGCTTTTGTGTAAAGTTCTAGTGTTTGACTTGAGCTTCTTTGTAGGCTAGTTTACCTTGAGTTTTGTAGTGTCTTGAACTTGACACTTGTGATTACTAATGGATTCCATAATGGTACTTGTTTGGGGTGAGCAATCTGTGTTGCTTTGGTAGCTGATGGGTAGTCTCTAGTTCTACTTTTGTGAGTGTTTATGGTTAATAAACACTGGTTAGAGAGCGCATTTGATTTATGCTGCCACAGAGTAGCTGTATGCTACTTTAGTATGGACACTCAGATTTGTCCATTGGCATGTTTTGGGTACACCCTTAAGTAAGCACACCTGTGGTAGTGATGTGGACATTCGCTCTTGGTTGTGATCTGGCATGTCATTTAGTTTTTCGGGTGTTATAGGTTGGGGTACTTTGACAAACAGGAACATTCAGGTTTTTTGTTTACCTTGGTTGTAGCTTGTGACTGAGTTTTGCATTGAGTGACCGGTTTTAAGTCCCTCTTTGAAATGGCAGCCATTGAGGACTTCATCAGTGAGCCTTCTGAAGACTGATCATCAGCTCCTAAAACTTGCAGCTCATTATCAGATAGAGATTACCAGTGTTGGGAGGGTTACTTTTAAAACGTATTCCACTACAGATTACTGAACACATGCCCTAAAATGTAATTTGTAATGTATTCCATTAGATTATTCAAGTTAAGTAATGTATTCTAAATACTTTGGATTACTTTTGGAATACTTCAAAATCGTCTTGCTGAGCCCATTTGTCTGGGTCACTGAATGTAGTTAACACTTGCTTAGGAATGACCTTATTACTGTCTTCAGAGGAAAAGTTATGCAAGTATGTAAACACAAATGTGATATGTTTTGTCCTGCAACTGATACTGTCTAAAGAAAATGGCATCCACCAGAGAACAAAGTCTTCAGTTTTCCTTTACCCTTTCTTTAATTTCCTAATTAGGCTAATTAGCGATACATATCGGCAATTCGGCTAAGCTAGTTAGCCAAACTAACGAGTATATTAGCATGACAAAAAAAAGACCTTACCTCAAGGTGCTTCTTCAAAATAGATGTGGAGTCTTTTGATGCGGAAAGCAGCTTGGTTGATGGCAAACAGAGCTTGCACTGCACCGTAATGTTGCGACCTTCTTGACCATGTTTGTAAGTAAAATGTTCTTTATATTTCCATGTCAAAAACGCATTCCTGAGAGTGTCCTGGCTGTGTGTCTCCTCTGACATTGCCATTGTCTTGTGGTGTGTGGCAGGTGCACTGCGCGCGCACAAATTGTTGCACACTTTTTAAATGTTTATGTGAAATGCGTGCCTCATATGAATTTTAGAGCAAATAAAACAAAACAAACAAATAAAGTAATCCCTTCAAGTAATCTATTTTTAAAGACAGTAACTATATTCAGAATACCACCAATTTAAACTGTAACTGTAACGGAATACAGTTACTCATATTTTGTATTTTAAATACGTAACGCCGTTACATGTATTCCGTTACTCCCCAACCCTGGAGATTACTAGCAGTGAGCAACGTCTTAAAGAGAGCGTTAAAGAAGCTCTTAACGCTATACTGGCTGATATTGGTGTTCTTGAGTCTAAGATTGTGGAGAGACCTGTTTCCTCACAACCTGGTTCCTCACCACTCACAGAAGCTGAAATTGGATTCAGACTCAAGGAGCTGGCACTGAAAGAGAAGCAGATGTATTAAGAGCATGAACGTTTCTTAAAAGAGCTAGAATTTAAGCAGGCAGCTGCTGGACGTTCTGATTCCTCTTGGTTTGATGTCAGCAGACATGTTAGACTGGTTCCCCCTTTCGTAGAGAAAGATGTTGAAAAGTATTTTCCTCATTTTGAAAGGGTAGCTACCACTCTGAAATGGTTCAATAACGTCTGGACCCTCCTGCTGCAATGTATTCTAGTTGGGAAGGCACAGGAAGCATATCCTTTTTGAATCTTGATCGAAGTGCTGATTATGAGGTAGTCATAATTGACAATACCGCTTTAGAACCCATCATAGGACTGACAGACTTATGTCAAGTTTGCTAAGGAGAAAGAGAATCTATTGGATAGATAGTGCATGACTCAAAAGGTGGAGTCTAGAGAACAACTTAGCTAAATAGCTGATTCTTTTGGAGGAATTTAAAAATTGTGTTCCTGAGGTTGTGGCCACTTATCTGAATGAGCAGAAAGTGACAAAGATAGATGAAGCTGCCGTCTTGTCCGATGAGTTGTGCTGACTCACAAGCTTGACTTTGTAGACAAGCAAAGTGAACTCAAAGGTCAACGCTTGCATAGATTCCACCCACCAAAACCTGTTTCCTCTAGCTCAGCTCCACCACAAGCTGCTGGAGAGCAGAATCCTGGTAGTACCATCCCAGTGAAAGCATGCTTCTACTGTAAAAAACCTGGTCATCTTATTCCTGATTGCCCATTTCTTAGGAAGAAGAAGAGGTCCGCTAAGCCTGTGGCATTCGTAAAAACAGTAGCAACAAGCCCTACCCTGAAGCTAGATGATGGTGATCCTCCTACTCAGGATAAGGCCAATGAGTTAGCAGGGTCCTCTTCCTTTCTTACGGAGAGTACAGTCTCCCTGACAAGTGAACCTGAGCCCATACCAACTGTGCAAATCTGGAGAGATACTGGGGCTTTTCAATCCCTGATTCTTCACAATGTTCTGCCGGTCTCGGAAATGTCTGCTTTGGATTCCAGTGCCCTAGTTAAAGGCTTCGGAAAAGGATTTGTGAATGTACAATTGCATTATGTCAACCTTAAGACTGATTTAGTCTCAGGTAATGTTGTAGTGGGCTTGTGTTATATCCCTATACCAGGTGTGGTTTTCATTCTAGGGAATGATCTAGCTGGTGGGAGAGTAATGGCTACTCCGGAGGTAGTTCCCATAGGATTAATAAAGTGCTATCGTATCTTATCTCACCTCATGCGGTGGAATCCTTTCTCTTATGTCATTCCTTCATGTATATGTTACAATAAACTTGACAATCAATGATTTCTGTAACTTTCTGTAATTTCTGTAAGGCTGATGATGTAAAGCTACCAATCGACACTCTCAAATGTTGTCCTGTTGGAAACATAGGATGTAAACCAGTTTAGGGCGGTTCCAGAGAAACCAGCACACTGCCTCAAACTGTTCATCAGATTAACATGGTCAGTGTCAAAAGCAGAACACCAGCAGCATCAACATGTCATCTGTCTTTTGATTTGACATATCTTAGAGAAACGATGTTTCGTTCCCTGTATGTACGACATGCATAAGTGGAATGATAATAAACAATAAACTAAAACTAACTAAAACTAAACTAACTATTTTGTCAGTCCCTACAACTAATAATTTATCACATTAACCAAATAATATTATATCATCAGCTAGTCATTTAATGGATATCAGCAGGTTTTAAAGTTTTGGTGGTAAAAGATATTAGATACACATATACAACTCCTACACAACTCATATACATCCTCACATACATCCTCATATATGGAGTATTGCGTTAGTTCAGGCAGAACACTGACAATGTGCGTGCTGTCGGCTGATTGGGTATCAGCTGTCCAATCCAAACAACACATCAGCTGATAGGTATCAGCTGACTCTCAATCACCAATCACATTCAAGAGTCCAAACTCAGCCTTTCATACATCCAGCCTCACTTCAAGCCCTGTGCTGCATTCAGATCCACATCACCATGTTGTCTTCCCTTGATGTCTTCCTTCAGTTTGCCCCCTAGTGACCAAATGTCTGACTTACAAGTAAAGCCTTCTGTTCTCAAGGAAGGAAGGAAGGCGAGGGATCAACACCAGTCAGAACTGAACAGCCTCACTAAGTCCTATACATTTACTATCAGAAACAAAATACAAAAAGGCTTTTCCAGGGAGTTTTACTCTCATGTTTGAAACCAAATAAAAATGTCTCTCAAATAAAGTGCTCATTCTCGAATGAGAAGGGCTTCATAAGCATTCAAGGGGAATTGCAACATGCTTGTTGCTTCACATAGGCAGGTACATACTGTCAGGTGGCGGCCTGTTCTGCTCCCTGCTGGATCTCTCACATGCTGCTGGATTTATTGGTGAGCATCTTCAGGAGCAGAGCCTTTCCACCAAATACAACTGTTGAACTATTTGTGCTAAAAATGGTCCAAGTGTTTCTGACTGAAACAACCTCATATACAGACCAGACAGCACATAGATCTGCTCCCATGATGCTTTGTGGTGGACGCCTCCGCTGCATTTCTTTACAGCTGGCTAGATGTGATGACTGAGTGGGATTGCGCGCACACACACACACACACACACACGCACACACACACACACGCACACACACACACACACACGCACACACACTTGTTTACAGCTGGCTGGATATGATGAGTGAGACTGCACTCTCACACACACACACACACACACACACACACACACACACACAGAATAACCGACAACACACTGACAGCGCAACAGGGGTTTCTAAAGCAGCCTGTCTCTCTCTCTCTTTCTGCCAGACAGGCAGATCAATAATGGGGAAACTACAGCGGTACAGAGAGAGAGAGAGACAGACAGACAGACAGAGAGACAGACAGAGAGACAGACAGACAGACAGACAGACAGACAGAGAGACAGACAGACAGACAGACAGAGAGACAGACAGACAGACAGAGAGAGAGCATCAGTGACTATTATCAGTATTGTTAACTTCATGTTAGCTGGCTGCTCTGTGGCAGAGAGGCTTTGGTGCAGCAGACTGTCACACAGCTAGACACACACACACACACACACACACACACAGCTAGACAAACATACAAGACATGGAATCATCATGGATGATAGAGAGCTGAAAGAAAAGACAGGAAAGGCAGGAAGTGATACATAAACAATCAGCTGGTATTGACGGTTAAACTGCTGATTTAATCATTGATCACACTTTCTCCTCATGGCTGCATTATGGATTCAAATCTGGTAGAGCACCGACACGCCAAGCAAAAGCCACTAATTATTTTTCACAGGTGAGTAGATCCTAAAGTTAGAACATGTTGTGATGAGGTATATAAGATCCGCACACTGCTAGAATTGATACATATAAATATATGTCCAGAGGCAAGATTTGAAAAATGCTTATTTTAATTAGCTCACATGATGCTTACAAAGTGACAAAAAGGTGCTCAAGAGCAAAGTAGACAAACGTTTTGGTTATGCAACCGTCCTCCCGAGTGTCCGACCAACATGGACAAAGATCCTTCATCAAAGCGAGCAGGAGGTCAGGCTTTTGTTTTCAGATGTTACCAATTAGGTCGTCATTCAACTTAACTTCTTTGCATTATGGATTCAACAGGACATTTACTACCAGCCCAGTTCAGTAAAGCTGATCACCTCACATTCCCACCAAACACGGCGCTTTATCATACAACACAAAACTCAATGTCATCAATAAATTGCTGGATTGAATATGCGTGAAAATGTTGACAACAATCAATAACTAATTAGCCAATTACTGAATGTTGTTCACTTTCTGCAAATGAAGATAAGTTATGCATCACAATGACGAAAGAATATCAATATCGCTCTTTCACACACACACACACACACACACACACACACACAGAGAGAGAGACACACACACACACACACACACACACACAGAGACACACACACACACACACACACACATACACACACTCCCATACAGATACTGAAGCCTAACTACAATCCCTTATAATTAACTTTGTCTGTGTGTTTTAAACACGACAGCAGCCAATGAGGCAGACTGTAACAGACTGTATCAGACTGTATCAGACTGTATCAGACTGTATCAGACTGTAACAGACTGTATCAGACTGTGTCAGACTGTATCAGACTGTATCAGACTGTGTCAGACTGTATCAGACTGTGTCAGACTGTAACAGACTGTATCAGACTGTGTCAGTCTGTAACAGACTGTATCAGACTGTGTCAGACTGTATCAGACTGTATCAGTCTGTAACAGACTGTATCAGACTGTAACAGACTGTATCAGACTGTGTCAGACTGTATCAGACTGTATCAGTCTGTAACAGACTGTATCAGACTGTGTCAGACTGTATCAGACTGTATCAGTCTGTAACAGACTGTATCAGTCTGTAACAGACTGTATCAGACTGTAACAGACTGTATCAGACTGTGTCAGACTGTATCAGACTGTGTCAGACTGTAACAGACTGTATCAGACTGTATCAGACCGTAGCAGTCTGTATCAGACTGTAACAGACTGTATCAGACTGTGTCAGACCGTATCAGACTGTGTCAGACTGTGTCAGACTGTATCAGACTGTAACAGACTGTATCAGACTGTGTCAGACCGTATCAGACCGTGTCAGACCGTGTCAGACTGTATCAGACCGTAACAGACCGTGTCAGACTGTGTCAGACTGTGTCAGACCGTATCAGACCGTGTCAGACCGTGTCAGACCGTATCAGACCGTATCAGACCGTATCAGACCGTATCAGACCGTAACAGACCGTGTCAGACCGTGTCAGACCGTGTCAGACCGTGTCAGACCGTATCAGACCGTAACAGACCGTGTCAGACCGTATCAGACCGTATCAGACCGTAGCAGACCGTAACAGACCGTAGCAGACCGTAGCAGACCGTAGCAGACCGTAACAGACCGTAGCAGACCGTAGCAGACCGTAGCAGACCGTAGCAGACCGTAGCAGACCGTAGCAGACCGTAACAGACCGTAGCAGACCGTAGCAGACCGTAGCAGACCGTAGCAGACCGTAGCAGACGTCTTGCTTAACATAAGATCTTGGTCTTGTTGTTTCAGTCCATCCAGATGTTTTATACTGTAGAGTCTCTAATCCTGTTCATTACTCTGCAGGCTGCAGCCGACTCACCGCTGACTGTCTGTTTTTAAAGTGTTTTTACATTTCATTACTTCTTTTGCAAGGTAGAAATATGTTTTTTTTTAATTATTATTATTTTTTAAAGTTCAGCTGTTGCATGAAGCCATTTCCACTCCTATGCTGTCCTTTGTGGGTTTCATTTTGGATCTGAGTGAAACAGTTTCTTGTAGCATCTTCTTCAGGGAATCAGGCGGACAGTAAGAAGAGAAGCAGCCTGTCAGCCAGGCAGAAACTCCTGAAGGGACCAAGGAGCTTCAGATGGAGACCAGATCCTCCGATCCTGCTGGTAAACACTGACTGACACACTGTGTGTGTGTGTGTGTGTGTGTGTGTGTGTGTGTCCATAATACTAGGCTGATGAATTTTGACTGTAATACTGTGTAACCCTGTTTGCATTTTGGAATAAAAATTGTATAGATGTTGTTAAAATGTAAAATATTATGTCCTGTTCCAAGCCTTTAAATCGGACCAATAAATCAATAAACCAATAAACCGATAAAGCAGTAAAACACAACCTGACCAGCAGTATGTACAGTTATCATACATAGTTAAATATATGTAGCCTATAGTTATTATATATGTATAGAATGTATCCAGTATATATAGTTCTGTAGTTTTGTATAGTTTTATGTATTCAGTCACGGGAGGAGCAGAGCTGCGGCTGCGCGGTGTCTCGTGCAGATGTCACTGAATGGAAGCCTTTGTAACGACAGACGGAGCGCGAGAGCAGAACGACTGAGTAACCGACAGACAGCGTCTCTCCACCGGGAACCACCGACACGCCGAACCACAGTCCGGATGTTTCATGTGAAGTTTTAACGGGAAAACTGTTCAGCAGGCAGAGTTGGAGTGAATATCGATGCTTTATCAGTTTCTATAATCAATAAGCAGTCTGATCAGTTTCATCTCAACTCGTCGGAAGCAGCAGATCATCCCGTTAAAGTGATCCGGTGACACCGAGGGACTGACAGGATCCACACAGGCTCGGTAAGACATTTATCACATTATAACACTAGATATTATACTGAAGGAAATACTGTGAGTATTATAATACTGAAGGAAATACTGTGAGTATTATAATACTGAAGGAAATACTGTGAGTATTATAATACTGAAGGAAATACTCTGAATATTATAATAAGATAAGATAAGATAAGATATCACTTTATTAATCCCCTTAGCGAAATTCGGGATACTACTGAATACTGAAGGAAATACTGTGAATATTATAATATTGAAGGAAAATACATTAAATATAATACTCACATTATAATATTGACAACACTGTTTATATTATATTAGTGGAGCTGGCTCCTGCTGGCCTTTTATTTTATCCTATTCTATTCTAACCAATAGAAGCTGAACTGGCTTCTAATTGAAGGATCAAAGTCAGTTCTTATGAATATTCATGAGGTTTCTGTTAAAGTGAATCTGATACTCAGGTTTCACTCCGTTTCCTCTTCAATAAACTACAAACTGATTTACAACTAACTTTATATCCCAGCATGCAAGACACACACACACACACACACACACACACACACACACACACGCACGCACACACACACACACACACACACTGTTAGATTACATTACATGACGTCATTCAGCAGACACTTACTACTTACTAACTTACTTACAGTAAGAACATTTTGTCAAACCAGCTGTTTGTCACATCTTCATCAGCTGAGACTTTAATGAATAAAACTGTCACCTGTTTTGCTTGTGTGTGTGTGTGTGTGTGTGTGTGTGTGTGTGTGTGTGTGTGCGTGTGTGTGTGTGTGTGTGCGGGTGTGTGTGTGTTTGTGTGTGTGTGTTTGTGTGTGTGTGTGCGGGTGTGTGTGTGTGTGTGTGTGTCTCTCACGGTCTCTCAGTTTATGCAGCTCATCACCATTTGTTATTTTCTTCTTTCTTTTCTTTTTTCTTGTTTTGATTTTCCACGCTTTTTTCTAATTTAATTTAATTTAATTGTGGATTGAGGATGATGAGGATGATGAGGATGATCATGAGGATGAGGATGATGATGAGGATGATGAGGATGATGAGGATGAGGATGATGATGAGGATGAGGATGATGAGGATGATCATGAGGATGAGGATGATGATGAGGATGATGAGGATGATGAGGATGAGGATGAGGATGAGGATGATGAGGATAAACATGAGGATGAGGATGATGATGAGGATGATGAGGATGATGAGGATGAGGATGAGGATGATGAGGATAATCATGAGGATGAGGATGATGATGAGGATGATGAGGATGATGAGGATGAGGATGCTGCTGCTGATGAAGCTGCTGCTCCCTGTTGGTCTGCCTCACATGTTGATGAAGTCTTTGTCGTCCTCGGTGCTGAAAGACAGAAGAGCGTCTGATGGACAAACATGTAGAACCTGAAAAAAACTGAATCTGCAAAAACTAGAACCTGTAAAAAGAACAGAACCTGTAAAAAGAACAGAACCTGTAAAAACTAGAACCTGTAAAAAGAACAGAACCTGTAAAAAGAACAGAACCTGTAAAAACTAGAACCTGTAAAAAGGACAGAACCTGTAAAAACTAGAACCTGTAAAAAACACAACATGCATGAATTAGCATCTGTAAAAACTACGATCTGTACAAACAGAACCTGTAACCTCTGGCTCTCCTGGTCTACTGGTCCCCCTGGTTCTACTGTTTCTACTGTTCATCCTGGTTCTACTGTTCATCCTGGTTCTACTGTTCATCCTGGTTCTACTGTTCATCCTGTTCTGAACTTAAAACCGAAAACTAAAACTAACAAACCTGCTTTGAAAATGAACAAAACTGAATATTTAAAACTCTAAAGATAAAAACTATAAACGCTGATCTGAGTGGATTCACTCCAGAAATAAACTGACCAGTGGAGCCTTAACCCATAATGCACCGGGTGGTTTAACCCATAATGCACCGGGTGGTATAACCCATAATGCACCGGGTGGTTTAACCCATAATGCACCGGGTGGTTTAACCCATAATGCACTGGGTGGTATAACCATAGACATATATATATAGACCCGCATTGGCCTGTGGATCGTACGTCAACGCTGCCGCCATATTGGACCGGCGACCGGCCTGTAAACAAAACAAGTAAACGGGAGCTGCGGTTTTTCTGGATAAAAAGCACTATAACGTTTACATTTCTCAACCGATTTCAATGAGTCGTTTTTTTATTCAAGGGTTTATGATCATATATGCTCATTCACTTTGAAATACTGACAAAAAAAATCTAAATAGCGCATTTTTAAGTACTAATAATTGACCATCATTGAGAAAAATGGAACAAAATCAGCAAATACAAATCAAATAGTGAGACACTGGCAGTCGGTCTGCTTTCTAGATTTTTATAGCGGTGGAAGGATACAGATATAGAGAGCCTAAGCCCCTCCCCTTCCGCTGTCCCCCATGGGACTTTATTTCTGAAAAAAATATGTACGGTAGTCAACGGCGAGAGACAAATAATTGTTTGATCCCGTTTGAATTGTGCCATGAATTACACATATGATGTTTTGTCAATTTAAAAGATAATTTTGCAAGTCAAGAAAGTCGCAGTTTGTTGTAAAACAGTACAGTAACGTTTAGTTTTGTGTGAAGCAGCTCAGTGAACTACATCTCTCGTCTGGCACAACATACGTCACCGACACCAACATGGAAGGAAACACAGGAAACACACAGGCATCGTTAACGTTAGCCCCCACTGTACTAAAACTATCCTAAACCAGTTTAAATCCGTTCTTCCTGTCTACCTTCCAGGTTGTGTATAATACTCCTGCTCTCTGAGAGGGACTGAGCTTCAGCTCTGGGTCGCTTGTGGAGAGAGGAAGTTACGTCACCTGTGCGACTTTTGGGTGTGTAGTCTTTCTAATTACATATTTTCACAGTCTTATACTTCAACAGCTTTATGACAAACTGCGACTTTCTTCACTGAAAATTATCTTTTAAATTGACAAAACATCATATGTGTAATTCATGGCACAATTCAAACAGGATCAAACAATTATTTGTCTCTCGCCGTTGACTACCGTACATATTTTTTCCAAAATAAGGTCCCATGGTGGTCCACCGGGAGGGGAGGGGCTTAGGCTCTCTATACTCCAAGACAGACAATTACAGACAAAGACAATTATTAGATAAGATAAGATACGCCCCCCAGAGGGGAAATTCAGGTGTTACAGCAGTGAAAGGACAGAATAAGTACAGATAGATAGAATAAAATACAAAATACAAATAAAAATTAACAATAGATGTGCAAGTTTCTACATTTTGTCCCGTACAAGTTATGCTCTTCTTTTACAAAACAGGGGGATGGGAGCTAAAACCCTGTTTTGCACAGCTTTTTTCGTGATTTGCCACTCTGTAATTTAAGAGTGTTCAGTTTGGCAATGTGGTGCAGCTTGTGGTTAGTTTGTGGAAGACAGACAACTAATGACAAGAGCAAAAAATGATGGTTGTCAATTCCAAACTGTGTTTCCTGAATGTGCTCCCTGAGAAAAAACACTCCTCTGAACCAATCTCAGTCCGGACAAACTGATTGATCAAGGACACTCTGATTATTATTATTTGTATTTTGTATTTTATTCTATCTATCTGTACTTATTCTGTCCTTTCACTGCTGTAATACCTGAATTTCCCCTCTGGGGGGCGTATCTTATCTTATCTTATAAATTGTCTTTCTCTGTAATTGTCTGTCTTGGAGTATATCTGTATCCTTCCACCGCTATAAAAATCTAGAAAGCAGACCGACTGCCAGTGTCTCACTATTTGATTTGTATTTGCTGATTTTGTTCCATTTTTCTCAATGATGGTCAATTATTAGTACTTAAAAATGCGCTATTTAGATTTTTTTTGTCAGTATTTCAAAGTGAATGAGCATATATGATCATAAACCCTTGAATATAAAAATGACTCATTGAAATCGGTTGAGAAATGTAAACGTTATAGTGCTTTTTATCCAGAAAAACCGCAGCTCCCGTTTACTTGTTTTGTTTACAGGCCGGTCGCCGGTCCAATATGGCGGCATCTACGTATATATTATGTCTGTGGATTTAACCCATAATGCACTGCACTTTCAACAAGATCTCAGTCTGACCGGAACCCAAACTCTACTGTGTTCTACTGTCCTCTACTGTGTTCTGCTGAACTCTACTGTGTTCTACTGTCCTCTACTGTGTTCTGCTGAACTCTACTGTGTTCTGCTGAACTCTACTGTGTTCTACTGTCCTCTACTGTGTTCTACTGTGTTCTGCTGAACTCTACTGTGTTCTACTGTCCTCTACTGTGTTCTACTGTGTTCTACTGTCCTCTACTGTGTTCTACTGTGTTCTACTGTCCTCTACTGTGTTCTGCTGAACTCTACTGTGTTCTACTGTCCTCTACTGTGTTCTGCTGAACTCTACTGTGTTCTACTGTCCTCTACTGTGTTCTACTGTGTTCTACTGTCCTCTACTGTGTTCTACTGTGTTCTACTGTGTTCTACTGTCCTCTACTGTGTTCTACTGTGTTCTACTGTGTTCTACTGTCCTCTACTGTGTTCTGCTAAACTCTACTGTGTTCTACTGTCCTCTACTGTGTTCTGCTGAACTCTACTGTGTTCTACTGTCCTCTACTGTGTTCTACTGTGTTCTACTGTCCTCTACTGTGTTCTACTGTCCTCTACTGTGTTCTACTGTGTTCTACTGTCCTCTACTGTGTTCTACTGTCCTCTACTGTGTTCTGCTGAACTCTACTGTGTTCTACTGTCCTCTGCTGTCCTCTACTGTCCTCTACTGTGTTCTACTGTCCTCTGCTGTCCTCTACTGTCCTCTACTGTGTTCTACTGTCCTCTACTGTGTTCTGCTGAACTCTACTGTGTTCTACTGTCCTCTACTGTGTTCTACTGTGTTCTACTGTGTTCTACTGTCCTCTACTGTCCTCTACTGTGTTCTACTGTCCTCTACTGTGTTCTACTGTCCTCTACTGTGTTCTGCTGAACTCTACTGTGTTCTACTGTCCTCTACTGTGTTCTACTGTCCTCTACTGTCCTCTACTGTCCTCTACTGTCCTCTACTGTGTTCTGCTGAACTCTACTGTGTTCTACTGTCCTCTACTGTCCTCTACTGTGTTCTGCTGTCCTCTACTGTGTTCTGCTGAACTCTACTGTGTTATGCTGAACTCTACTGTGTTCTGCTGAACTCTACTGTGTTATGCTGAACTCTACTGTGTTCTACTGCCCTCTACTGTGTTCTGCTGAACTCTACTGTGTTCTACTGTCCTCTACTGTGTTCTGCTGTCCTCTACTGTGTTCTGCTGTCCTCTACTGTGTTCTACTGTCCTCTACTGTGTTCTGCTGAACTCTACTGTCCTCTACTGTGTTCTGCTGAACTCTACTGTGTTCTGCTGTCCTCTACTGTGTTCTACTGTCCTCTACTGTGTTCTGCTGAACTCTACTGTGTTCTGCTGAACTCTACTGTGTTCTACTGTGTTATGCTGAACTCTACTGTGTTCTGCTGAACTCTACTGTGTTCTACTGTGTTATGCTGAACTCTACTGTGTTCTACTGTCCTCTACTGTGTTCTGCTGAACTCTACTGTGTTCTACTGTCCTCTACTGTGTTCTGCTGTCCTCTACTGTGTTCTACTGTCCTCTACTGTGTTCTGCTGAACTCTACTGTGTTCTACTGTGTTATGCTGAACTCTACTGTGTTCTGCTGAACTCTACTGTGTTCTACTGTCCTCGACTGTGTTCTGCTGAACTCTACTGTCCTCTACTGTGTTCTACTGTCCTCTACTGTGTTCTACTGTCCTCTACTGTGTTCTGCTGAACTCTACTGTCCTCTACTGTGTTCTACTGTCCTCTACTGTGTTCTGCTGAACTCTACTGTCCTCTACTGTGTTCTGCTGAACTCTACTGTCCTCTACTGTGTTCTGCTGAACTCTACTGTGTTCTGCTGAACTCTACTGTCCTCTACTGTGTTCTGCTGAACTCTACTGTGTTCTGCTGTCCTCTACTGTGCTCTACTGTCCTCTACTGTGTTCTGCTGAACTCTACTGTGTTCTGCTGAACTCTACTGTGTTCTACTGTGTTCTACTGTGTTATGCTGAACTCTACTGTGTTCTGCTGAACTCTACTGTGTTCTGCTGAACTCTACTGTGTTCTACTGTCCTCGACTGTGTTCTGCTGAACTCTACTGTCCTCTACTGTGTTCTACTGTCCTCTACTGTGTTCTGCTGAACTCTACTGTCCTCTACTGTGTTCTACTGTCCTCTACTGTGTTCTGCTGAACTCTACTGTCCTCTACTGTGTTCTGCTGAACTCTACTGTCCTCTACTGTGTTCTGCTGAACTCTACTGTCCTCTACTGTGTTCTGCTGAACTCTACTGTGTTCTGCTGAACTCTACTGTCCTCTACTGTGTTCTGCTGAACTCTACTGTGTTCTGCTGTCCTCTACTGTGCTCTACTGTCCTCTACTGTGTTCTGCTGTCCTCTACTGTGTTCTGCTGTCCTCTACTGTGCTCTACTGTCCTCTACTGTGTTCTGCTGAACTCTACTGTGTTCTGCTGAACTCTACTGTGTTCTACTGTCCTCTACTGTGTTCTGCTGAACTCTACTGTGTTCTACTGTCCTCTACTGTGTTCTGCTGTCCTCTACTGTGTTCTGCTGAACTCTACTGTCTTCTACTGTGTTCTGCTGAACTCTACTGTGTTCTGCTGAACTCTACTGTGTTCTGCTGAACTCTACTGTGTTCTATATTATTTTGATGTACACTATTCTTTTTATTTTATTCTACTCGAGTCTGTACCTTATTTTACTAATTTGTTTGTTTCAGTAGAATCTTACGAAACTCAAAATCATCTGATTTCTCCTCCTCCTCCTCCTCCTCCTCCTCTCCCTCCTCCTCCTCCTCCTCCTCCTCCTCTCCCTCCTCCTCCTCCTCCTCCTCCTCCTCTCCCTCCTCCTCCTCCTCTTCCTCCCCCTCCTCCTCCTCCTCCTCTCCTTCCTCCTCTCTTTCCTCCTCCTCCTCCTCCTCCTCTCCTTCCTCCTCCACCTCCTCTTCCTCTCCCTCCTCCTCCTCCTCTCCCTCCTCCTCCTCCTCTTCCTCCCCCTCCTCCTCCTCTCCTTCCTCCTCTCTTTCCTCCTCCTCCTCCTCCTCCTCTCCTTCCTCCTCCACCTCCTCCTCTCCCTCCTCCTCTCCCTCCTCCTCTCCTTCCTCCTCTCCCTCCTCCTCTCCTTCCTCCTCCACCTCCTCCTCCTCTCCCTCCTCCTCTCCTTCCTCCTCTCTTTCCTCCTCCTCCTCCTCCTCCTCTCCTTCCTCCTCTCCTTCCTCCTCCTCCTCTCCCTCCTCCTCCTCTTCCTCCTCCTCCTCCTCTCCCTCCTCCTCCTCTTCCTCCTCCTCCTCCTCTCCCTCCTCCTCCTCCTCCTCCTCCTCCTCTCCCTCCTCCTCTCCTTCCTCCTCCACCTCCTCTTCCTCTCCCTCCTCCTCCTCCTCTCCCTCCTCCTCCTCTCCCTCCTCCTCTCCTTCCTCCTCCACCTCCTCTTCCTCTCCCTCCTCCTCCTCCTCTCCCTCCTCCTCCTCCTCTTCCTCTCCCTCCTCCTCCTCCTCTCCCTCCTCCTCCTCCTCCTCCTCCTCCTCCTCCTCCTCCTCTCCTTCCTCCTCCACCTCCTCTTCCTCTCCCTCCTCCTCCTCCTCTTCCTCCCCCTCCTCCTCCTCCTCCTCCTCTCCTTCCTCCTCTCTTTCCTCCTCCTCCTCCTCCTCCTCTCCTTCCTCCTCCACCTCCTCCTCTCCCTCCTCCTCTCCCTCCTCCTCTCCTTCCTCCTCTCCCTCCTCCTCCTCCTCTCCCTCCTCCTCTCCTTCCTCCTCTCCCTCCTCCTCTCCTTCCTCCTCCACCTCCTCCTCCTCTCCCTCCTCCTCTCCTTCCTCTTCCACCTCCTCCTCCTCTCCCTCCTCCTCCTCCCCTCCCTTCTCCTCCTCCTCTCCCTCCTCCTCCTCCTCCTCTCCTTCCTCCTCTCCTTCCTCCTCCTCCTCTCCCTCCTCCTCCTCTTCCTCCTCCTCCTCCTCTCCCTCCTCCTCCTCTTCCTCCTCCTCCTCCTCTCCCTCCTCCTCCTCCTCCTCCTCCTCCTCTCCCTCCTCCTCTCCTTCCTCCTCCACCTCCTCTTCCTCTCCCTCCTCCTCCTCCTCTCCTTCCTCCTCCTCCTCCTCCTCCTCTCCCTCCTCCTCCTCCTCCTCCTCTTCCTCCTCCAGACAGCTGGATGTGGAGAAAGTTCTGTGAACGTTTAAGCTCCTTCCCGGCTGGACAGAGATGAAGTGTTTTTGCGTTTGGAGCACGCTCAGTGCGTTGAGCGTCCTCGTCCTGTCGGTGTGGGAGGAGTCAGGCTGCGAGGCGATGACCCGGAGCTCCGCCCCTCTCTCCCGGGCGAGGCGGGGCGTCCGGCTGAGGAGGAGCTGGGTGTGGAACCAGTTCTTCGTCCTGGAGGAGTTTACCGGAGACGAGCCGCTGTACGTCGGCAAGGTAGGAACACCGTGATGAAGGGCGGGCAAGTGTTAGTTACTCTTTACTTATCACTCATTTAAAAAGTAATCCCATTACTTTCCTAATTCCTCAGCAGCAGCAGTAATTAGTTCCGTTCCTCGTTCCGTTCCTTTGCGTTTCGTTGTTTCTCCCTGAGGTTCTCTTCTCTGTGTTTCTGTATCAGATGTTTGATAAACTGGATGTTGTGTTTTCTCTGGGAAAGTTCTCTGAAACACAAAGTTCTGATCCTGACTGATATCAACTCAGACTGATGCAGACAGACAGGTAGACAGACAGACAGACAGACAGGTAGACAGGCAGACAGACAGACAGACAGACAGGTAGACAGGCAGACAGACAGACAGACAGGCAGACAGGCAGACAGGCAGGCAGACAGACAGACAGACAGACAGGTAGACAGACAGGCAGACAGACA
>NC_136009.1:31762695-31827695 GCF_048128805.1 Centroberyx gerrardi
CCGCCGTGCAAAGCATATACCGTACACGATGCCTCAGGAAAGCACGGAAAATCATAAAAGACTTCAGCCACCCAAGCTGTGAACTGTTCTCTCTGCTGCCGTCCGGTAGACGTTACCGAAGCATCCGGGCACGGACTACCAGACTCACCAACAGGTTTTACCCCCAGGCCATCAGGCTTCTCAACCAGCAGTGATCACATTGATCACATGATCACCTCAGTGGGTAGGAAAAAGCAGGTGTGAAAGGCCCAGGTCAGGGATTTCCTCCTCCTCCTCCTCCCCCATACTCACCCACAGAATAGCACTCCTACACTTTATATTTATAATATTTAATACTCCTTTTATTCTTACTGTCCATATTGCCCATCTTTACTGGCTCTGGAACTGCTGTACTTCTGCTATTTTTGCCCTTATTTGTGACTCTTTTTAACATTTAATATATTTTATTTTTTTTATTTTTATTTTTTTAAAATATTTTTCTTATGCCTACTACATAGTTGTTGCTTGCCTTGTCCTAAGAATTTCATTGTTCAGAATGACCTTGTGTGATACTGTGCATTTGATAAATAAAACACTTTGACTTTGACTTTGACTTTGAATTAGTAGTATTACCAGATGGTATCAGATGGTGTCAGAGTACTACACTTCTGTTGGGTCTTCAGACTGACTGACCTAAAATTGTCTGTAATCAAATACAGAGCTATTTTGCTGAAAATTAATTGAATCCAGACTTTCAGCATGGGTTAGCAGCGAAAAAGGACTTGGGAAAACTACAACTAGCCCAAAAATAGATGTAGAAATAGGTCCAATACTTTACATAATGCATAAATGCCTATCATGGCTTATGGTAGAACAAAGATTGTTAGCTAGTCTCATTTTATTTTTCAGGAACATCTGTGTCAATAAAACACCCAATTGTTTGTACAAATTAATTCATTACACTAGTAATAGACATAACTATTCTACCAGGCAGGTGGAGATGGAACGTTTCTATGCCTACATCTAATGCAATGAAAAAAACAGTTATGTACAGAGCTAAGTCAATATGGAACTCCTTACCTAAGGGCAGAATGCACTTTAAAAAACAGCTTAAACTCCATCTTAATAATTCTCAATAGATTATAAAGAATCTTGTATATTGGTCATTGTGTATCGATTGTATTATATTGATTAGTATTGTGCTATGTTATACTGATTGGTTTTGTGCTATGTATCATTATATTGTTATTGTGTACTGTGCTAGAGGCTCTAGCCCCTATCTACTCCTGTGCCTCTCGACTGTCTAATCAGAGATAGCACTCTTTCTTTTCTTTATCACACTACCTCTGTGTGTTTTTCTCGTTTTTGTGATTTTAAATTTGTCCATTGTTATTTTCTTTTTCGTTTTTATCTTTATTTCTTGTATTTGTATGCATTTTTTTGTCCTATGTGGACCCCAGGAAGAGTAGCTGTTGCCTAGTGTAACAGCTAATGGGGATCCTAATAAACTAAACTAAACTATTGGGTCTTTAGACTGATGCAGTAGTACTACACTCCTAACTGTTGGGTCTTTAGACCGACGCAGTAGTACTACACTCCTAACTGTTGGGTCTTTAGACCGACGCAGTAGTACTACACTCCTAACTGTTGGGTCTTTAGACCGACGCAGTAGTACTACACTCCTAACTGTTGGGTCTTTAGACCGACGCAGTAGTACTACACTCCTAACTGTCATCTCCAGCCCAGGCTTTGCACATTAAGCCTCTCTGTCAGGTGAGGTACTGGTAGGTCCAAGATCCATTTCCCATACAAAAACCCTGTGGGACTCCAAGTCATTTCTTAACATATGAGCGAATTATCCTCTCTGCCTTTTCTTCCTTTGATATCCGGCACATTGGTGTCTCACATATTGTCGGGCTTGCAGTCCTGACCTCCCTGTCTTACCTCCTGGATCTGCCCCTTGTCATTATTTAGGCTGGCATCATGCCACCTTCCTAAACTTCTGACTGGCTTCTAAAACTTAATTGGGATTGCTTCTTCATCTATGTAGAACCTTTTGTTTCCCAGTTTCCCCTTCACAATGAAGAAGCTCAGAGACTTACTCAGCTTCCATCATAGCCCAATTCAAGTTATCATTCAATTTGTTCAGCAACCTTTTAGTACAAGCTGCTGTTGTAGTCCCAGCAGTCACAGCAAGGGCCAAAATATCACATGGAAATCTCTTCTCCTTGCCTAATTGAATTCAGTTCTAAATAATGCATGTGTGCTGTAAGCGGGCAGAAAAGCCTGGTGCTCCAGCTGTTCTGTTGTTGAGTTCTAGGTGTCTTCTCAGCTTCTGCACCAACACACTGAAGAACATCTAACCTCTGGAGATGAAGCTCTTACCACAGTTTGGGCCTCTTTCCACTTAGTGAACTTGGTGAAGCATTTGAAATTATGTACAGTGAGCATTCCTTGTCCTACTGGATTTAATTTATTCATTCATTCATTCATTCATTCATTCAGATAGATAGATAGATAGATAGATAGATAGATAGATAGATAGATAGATAGATAGATAGACAGACAGATGTCCATCATGATGCAAGAAAGACCAAAATTAGGATGAACATCATGAAGCTCAGTCTGAGTCTCCTGGTCGAACTGGAGGAGGAGCCTCCTGTCCGATGGTAATGTTGGTGTAATTATCTGGTAGGTCTGTCACTCTGTCACCCAGGGCAACGAGGATGTTATGGGAGTCATCAGACAGGAGTTCTGCCTCACCAGTCTGTCTACAACCTGAAAATCATCGGTTTAGTTCCTACTCTACAGCAGAATCAT
Organism: Centroberyx gerrardi; assembly: GCF_048128805.1. Lineage (NCBI taxonomy): Eukaryota > Metazoa > Chordata > Actinopteri > Beryciformes > Berycidae > Centroberyx > Centroberyx gerrardi. Next base: position 31,765,495 of record NC_136009.1, read on the forward strand.
GTCAGCCAGTGTTCCCCATCCTGCTCAGTGGAGTCAACTTTCAAGTTTATTTTCCATTAACATAAAAATGCATTGGAATTCTTGAGCCTCGCGTCATTCAGGCAACAAACACATAAGAGACATAACACATAAGACAAAAACATGGTGAAACATAAAACATATGGACCAGTACATTGCAGTAGTACTACTCATTTAAAAATCCAACTCATTTAAAAGTCCAACAATCCAAACTGTACAACACTACAGCAGCTGGTTGAACAAATCAGTGAAATCAGCTGCTGCAGTGTTTAGTTGGACTGAAAACCTGCAGACTGGTGGACTGGTGGACCAGGATGGAGAACCACAGATCTACTATCAAATGTAAAGAAGACAGAGTTCATGTAATGTACAGTGTAAAACAACAAACCTACATTTAACTGAACACTTAAAGGATAATTTAGTTATTTTATTCATAGTTTTTGCCATCATGCAATTCTGATAAAATTTGCATCACTTATTTCACTGTAGAGGTCCGTACCTCTGTCTGTCCAATACAAACAGTATGAACCAAAAAAACCCACAATAACACTCGCACTGCAGTTACATGTCTTTAAATAGCTGTGATTGAACATTTACGACATTTCAGTTATAATCCTCCATTTTCTTTCTGCTCTCACACTTCCTTGTTGAGTTTCCTTGCTGCTGGTTTTCTGCTGCGTTCAGGTCAAACCAGAAGAACAGAAGAACGGGATTTTGTTGCTTCAGTTTGAGCAAAGTAAACCATGTCAAGCGTTCTTGACATGTTTTACTCGTTGGAACGCACACATCCAAAATCATTTGTATTTATGAATTTAAAATCAACCATAAACAAACTGCAGCCGATATTATGTCGTAAGTACTGTTGATTATATTAGTGTGACTAACTGCTGATTTTGATCTGTATTACCTTGGACCGCCGACACTGGTGGAGTCTCTGTTTACTGTTGACTGCAGCTGGGATATGAGATGAGATCATGGACACATATCCATGTCCAAGTTGTATCACCGCTAACAGGTCGATGTGAACGGTTTTCTCAGTCGGTTCGTATTTACAGAAAATCCGACATGAACGCAGCATCGGAGAACTTCTGGCCAACTAGCTCACACCACTCAAAATTACATGATCTCATGTAGAGGCCAGTCAAACCCGATGTGAGCAGGTCTTCCTGCAGTGTGAGTGTGTTGAAAAGGACGTTTTGGTGCTTGAGGTTCGGCTGTTGGTCGTTGGATTTTATTGGAGAGCAGCAGACTGCAGACTGAGAGATACGGAGCTCTGCAGCGAAATAAGAGACGGAATTATGACCAGAACCGATCGGCATGATGACAAAGACTAGGAAAATAACCAGAATTATCCTTTACCGCAATCAGCAGTTTGATCAATAGCAAGAAACAATTCTGAGAGCCACTGTTATAATCGCTGTGTGTGTGTGAGTGAGTGTGTGTGAGTGTGTGAGTGTGAGTGTGTGTGAGTGTGTGTGAGCGTGTGTGAGTGTGTGTGTGTGTGTGTGAGTGTGTGTGAGTGTGTGAGTGTGTGTGAGTGCTCCCGCCTTCCTTTGACCTCTTCAGAGCGTCTGATCTTGTCTCTTATTGGATGGCAGATCGCTGTCTGTCTGTATCTCTGGTGTTTTAGAGGAGATTCAGAGATTCAAACCAGGCCTGTCTGTAGATATGAAACATTGATGCACACACACACACACACACACACACAGCGTGACTGAGATGACTAACACAGACAAGAGGAGTGTGTCCTTTAGACGAGAGCCGTACAGATTTGACTTGACAGGTTAAAATCCTTCAGAGAGCAGGTGGGGGTTCACTGCCTTGCTCAAGGACACTTCAGCAGGACACATGGCTGTTCCTGGGATTGAACCTGCGTCCTTCCAGTTACAGGACAGTCTCTGCAGCTGCTGGCCTTCAAAGCAGCAGATAGAGAGCGACTTCTTGTGCATGACTGTACTGTAGGTTCTGTTGGTGAGATGGACAGCAGCCGTGAAACACAGTGAGCTTAAACTAACAGAGCAAGACACTGAACACCTACCAGCTGTTCTGCAGCTGCTCCTGACCTCTGACCTCCTGTGAAGGGGGGTGGGGGGGGGGGGCAAGAAGAGAGAGAATCATATTGTCTGTTGATGTGAGCAATCCGGCTGGTTTTCATTGTTTTCATTGTTTTTGTCCCTGCAGCTGCACTCGGATGTGGACAAGGGCGACGGGCGGGTGAAGTACGTTCTGAACGGCGAAGGAGCGACGTCCATCTTCACCATCGACGAGAACACGGGAGACATCCACGCCACCAAGAGGCTGGACCGGGAAGAGCAGGCATACTACACCCTCCGGGCTCAGGCTCGCGACCGAACCACCAACCTGCCGGTGGAGCCGGAGTCGGAGTTCGTCATCAAGGTCCAGGACATCAATGACAACGAACCCAAGTTCCTGGACGGGCCTTACTCTGCCAGAGTGGCTGAGATGTCTCCCATGGGTGAGCTGAGTCTCAGGTCGGGGGCGGGTGCTGGTCATTGGGTTAAGCCTGGTCCCAGACTGAAAGTCTTTTTAATCTGGACCAACTAACTGGCAGCGTGGCAGAAAGGGGTGGGGCAACTCTCAGAGTAAATTCACTGAAGTCCAGGGCCCTCATTTATCAACAGTGCATAAAAAACATCTGTGTATGTTCGTGAGTACAAAAAAAAATTTATCAAACATGCACACACCAGTATGTAATCAGCGTTGATAAATCCCACACGTTCTAGACCACCGTGCTGCTGCACGTTCGGGATCATTTGCATTCAGAAACGTCCCCAATCAACCATATATGGTAACAAAACATCCCTTTAAAAACCACGTGAAAATTGCTTTTTCCTCACCGGAATAATGGCAGAGAGCGAAGACAAGAAACTTTTCTGCAACAGAAATAGAGGTGCTGGTTGCTGAGGTTGAATCCAACCAAAAGCTGTTGTTTAGTTCACTTAGTGCAGGTGTAACTAACAAAAGAAAAAATGCTGCATGGGAGACGGTAACAAGTGCAGTGAATTCTGTAGGATCTGAGGAGAGATCTTTGTCAGAAATAAAAAAATAAGGTTTGAGGGGGCAGGGGCAGTAATTACTAATTACTAATTATTAATAATAAAAAAAATACAGAACATATGTGGATGTTGAAATTGTTTAATGCATGTGTACTGTGACTGTTCACTCCACCACTGGATGCTGTGCGTAAGCATGGTCAGAGCTGTGCTATTTTTTATTTTATTTACACACATTCTAGTACAAAGTTGATTAATTCCACACTTTGCATAGAAATGATCGTATGCACCCATTGCACACAAATCTGTGCGTACGCTTGGTTGATAAATGAGCTCCCAGGATTTTAACTCATCTGAGCAACCTTACGCTAAAAATATAGATGCGTTCAGAATGGATTCACCTGTTTGGAATTTTCAGATTTTTATAAATCATACTGTCTATTGTTTGATATGTTGTCTAATATTGTCTGTGATTGATTACTAACCCTAACCCAAGTCTATTCAAGGGTTTGTGGAAAGGTTTCCCAGCTGAGTCTCATCAGTCCTGATTTTGTGAGTCGTGGACTCAGACTCAAGTCCAGAAGGAACTGGACTCGCGGTCTTTCTCAATATGCGTTCTTGTGCGTTCTTCTGTCCTCCATGATGCGTTTGACGTAATATCTGACGGCCGAAGAGGAGGAGGATGGAGAGGATGGAGGACAGATAAAGATCAGATAAAGAAGTTTACTGCCAAGCGAGGATGCATCAGGTAGTGACTCGATCCCACACACTCATCCACCGATGAGAAACAATGGGAAAATTCATCGTGAGAACGACTGTCACGTCCAAACAGCGGTCTAGTTTAGTACAGAATCAGTTGAAACTGATGGAAAACGAACAGCTGTGTCTTCATTGATCGCGTGACGCCGAACAAACAGCCCACCTCAAACTGTAAAGATGCTTCTCTGTTCTCACCATCTTGAGAAGTTTGTTCTCTCCAAGACAACCAAGTATCATTTGTCAGTATATTTGATATAAATATTACATCTGATCTGGGTCATGAAAGCTCAAAGATTCTGTGTAGCTATTCCAGAGTCTACTGGAAACTGGTCTTACAGCAGATTGTCTCACCGTCCACCAGCCTGCAGGACTTCATCAGTCTGCTCTGACAGCCAGTCAGGTGTGAACAGTTAAATTTCTCTCTTGCAGTAATTGCAGGCTTTCCAAACATTAGGGCCACCAGTGCTGAGTGGAATAGATCTTTCTGTCCCTATTCTAAGTTAGATTAATTAAAGTTTACACTGACTAGGACCTGGTTGTGTTTTACCAAGACAGCACTGTTCTCTGGATGCCAGTGCCTGTTTAACTCTCTGCTGTAATACAACAGTACAGTGTTCCTCCAACATTATGATTTAGCCACCTATTCCATTCCTGTGTGTGACACAGATTGGGATGGTCCCCAAATCTCTTTATGGAGTTTTACAACCGCATACCATTTAACGACATTTCCCTTTGTGCCAGAGGCTCATAAATACATCTTAGATGAGGAGCTGGTCGTTCCTATTAGGGCCTCAGCCATTAAAATAAAATATGGTTCTCAGGATGGGAGCAATGATGACGGCTCTGTTTCCATTTGGAAAGAAATATGTCCAAAAGCAGATTTCCCCTCCCAACCTCTAATTAGATTGGCCAGCCCAGTACAGATTAATTAGAGAGAAAGCAGAAAGGAGTGGAGGTATTGTCTAACTGCTGAGTGGAGCTGCTGCTGCTCTTCATGTTGGTGTCAAAGGGAAAATTAGAGTTCAGTCACAACAAAAGTATGGCCGCCAGGAAAGGACTGAACAAAGAAGAACTGAAGCTAAAGGAGGAAGGCAGCAGGAGATCTGCTCTAAGCTGTGTAGTCTATTAATACAGTCTGTATAGTCTATTATTAAAGACCTCTTAGGAATCACAGGAGCATTGTGTTAGCTTAGCAAGAAGTGTGACTCAGTGGATGTTACGCTGCATTCATGTCACATGGAAAAGACCGTAGATATCAGCTTCCTATTTCTAGTATTTCCCATCTGAAGGTGGAGGTGGAAGGTATTTATTCTAATAGGAGCGCATATGTAATGAGGCACATGCAGCTAACATACAGACAAACCTGGGCTGTGAGTAGTTGAAGTTTAAGTTTGTTTATTTCTACAGTCCTTCATCACAGCATGTCTCAGAGGATTTTACAGAGAATGAGCCTAACTAGATCTAACTTATCAACAATGAAATAAAATGATAAAGGACAAACATAGAAAAGCACAAGACACAGAAGAGCAGATTTTAGACAAAAGTTGAAGAAGTACAACCTCCAGATTTTCTTCTTTAATTCTACTAACAACTTCAGCCAGACATTTGACCTGCTCAGGGTTCAGGGGTCAGGGGTCAGGGGTCAGGGTCAGGGTCAGGATCAGGGGTCAGAGGTCAGGGTCAGGGTCAGGGTCAGGGGTCAGGATCAGGGGTTAGGGGTCAGGGTCAGGGTCAGGGTCAGGGTTAGGGGTCAGGATCAGGGGTCAGGGGTCAGGGTCAGGGTCAGAGGGCACAGAGATGAAACAAGGTCCAGAAAGAGGTTTGGTTGTAAAGGATTGGTTGGTTCACTCTGTGATCTATGGTGAACTGTCATTTCTGCAGGTCCAAACTGACCAACAACAGACCAGAAACCAGAAACCTCTGGTCTGTTGTTGGTACTGGTCTGACCAATACATGCAGAGAATGCATGTATTCAGTCTTTCAGGAAGACTTCAGACAACTTCAGCGGGTTTGGGAGTCTTGAAAGTCCAATGGAGTCCAGAAAGTGAGTCTTGAAAGCCAGAAATCTCAGCAGCTGGCCAAGTAATCGTTGAGTCATTGGTATTGATCGACAACCATATCAATCACTGCAGATATATTATGGTCATTTTGCACTATGGAGCAGTAAAAACCTGAATTACTGTCCCAATTAGTAGTTGGTTGACAAAACAACAGTTTTACCACCTGGATCGTCTATATTTTAGAGGTATTGAATGATGATTTTCTGTAGTTTGTATTGATAAGGTGTAGTTTGTATTGATAAGGTGTTTTCCCTGCAGGCACCTCTGTGGTGACGGTGGTGGCTACAGATGCAGACGACCCCACCTATGGGAACAGTGCCAGGGTGGTCTACAGCATCCTGCAGGGACAGCCTTACTTCTCTGTGGAGCCCAAGACCGGTGAGATGGTCTGAGCCGGATCAGTTCAGTCTGCATGAAGACACACAGTGAGGCAGACAGCAAAGAACAAGAACACACTGCTTTTTAATACATAATGTTCACTTTGTTTCAAACGGACCCACTTTTCTTCTCCCTTGTGGATAGACAGTCAGGTCCCAATTACAACATATAAATTATGCAAAATGCTTCATCAATAGATATCAATAATATACAATCATCATTTCATGTATTCAGAAGTACATACAGCACTTGTTTGAAAACATGGGTTACACAACTTTACATATCATGCTGCTGTCATGCAAACAGCGACAGTGCAGACATAATCAGTTTGGGGCATCCTGGTGGCTCAGAGTCTGAGGTCTTGGGTTCCGGTCCAGGACCTTTGTTGCATGTTACTCCCCCCTCTCTCTCATCTTTCCTGTCTCTCTATACTGTGACTAGCCAATAAAAGCAGAAATGCAAAAAAAGATTCTTTAAAAAATTGTAAATTTTGCCCATTTGTGGCCCAAGGAAAGAGTCCAAAAAATGGACAACTCTTTTTTGGACTCAAAAACTAGGGGTGAGATTATAGACAGGTTCCCCTCTTCATTTAGTCTGAATGGGTCATCATGCAGCGTACCATCGGCTGTTAGGTGAGGAGCCGTGGTTTGCTTGCTTGTAATGCTTGGCGATGGAATATTGCACATTTCCCATTGTAATTGCAGTTTTGTTTTCACTCTTAATTTTTAGTTTGGTCTGACTCATATTTTAGTCCACATGGGCAGCCAGTCAGTGGATTACAAAGCTGTTTAGTTTTATCTTTTATCCTGTATGGGTGTGAGATGAACTTGCACTTGTAGGTGTTAAGTTGCCACAGGGGGTTGTGGGTAGCCAGGCTGCAGGCGGGCGCCAACATGGCCTTTAGCTTCCTTTAACGTCTCAATGCAATTTGAAATTCATCTCGTCCTAAAGAGAGCGGTCACTCAACACATGCCAATTTGTTTTTAGTATTTTCTTTACACCACTAGTTAGAAGCAGAACACAATAGACTTTACAGTAGAACGAGAACACAGCAGAACCAGAATACCCTTGAACTAGAACACAGCTGGTTTTACAAGAGACAGAACTCAGTAGAACCAGAACACAGTTAAACCCGAACACATCAGTTCAACATGATGTGAAATCAGTGTTGTGATGTTTGAGTGAATCGACGCATCAGTCCGTCACTCAGCAATAAAGACTCACTCATGCCTTTCTATTTTCTATATTCCTCTTCTAATGTTGCATCTGCTTTAGTTAAAATAACAGTCTGTAGTGATGAGTAGCTCTGATGGATCTGAAGGATCTGATTTGTCATACAGCAGCAGAGTGTAAATCCATCATTACACTGAGATGAACAGATCAGGCTGTAGGAAAGTTTAAATGTTAAATTGTCTGATAGTCTGTCTGTCTGTACCACAGAAACCAAAACCTTCCGTTCTGAGTTTGAACTCTGCAGAACTTTGTAGTGGAAGCTGTTCATCTCTGCTGCTTACATAAAGTTGTTTATTGTGTTTCTGTGCTCTCCTCCTTCACTGCGTCTTATATTTTCAGCACCCATTAACCTGTAAATTATTCTAATATATGTTTATGGTTTGTGCTGCCAGCCGGTGAGGGAGGTGAATTAGCTCCTCCCCTCTGCAGGGCTGCCAGTTTACAGATTAAAGCGCTCACCTCTGCCATCAAGGACAATGTTTACGACCCTAACACTGACTCCTATTTCATCACCAAGCGGAGGAGGTGTGTGTGTGTGTGTGTGTGTGCTGACCGGGGAGCAGGGGTCAGCCTTTAATCATGGTGCTGAGTGATGGCTGAGCGCTCTCTGAGGATTATTCCATTATAAACAGCCTCTACACAGATGATTATAGCAGCAGAGAGTAGCGGCCTCCCTCCACTCCCATCAGTCTGCTCAGTCACAACACACAGATCCATTTTATCAGTCATTTCACTTAAAATAAGTCCTTGGTAACAACTGCACTGTATATTCCTGGGGTCACGCTGTCATGCCACTGTTATCCTATGTCGTTCCTGAATGGTACAGCGACCTGCATCACCCTCCACCTTCTGCTGCAGCTTCTTGATAGAGAATCGGACTGAAAACAACACTGAGCAGGATGACCACACACACACACACACACACACACACACACACACACACACACTCTGTTCTGTCTTGTTTTTATCTGTATTTGTGCCCTGTGTTGCTCTGTTTATTGACTTTAACCTGACTGATCTGCAGGCGTCGTTCGGACGGCTCTGCCTGACATGGACCGCGAGGCGCGGGACCAGTATCTGCTGGTCATCCAGGCGAAAGACATGGTGGGTCAGATGGGAGGGCTGTCTGGAACCACCTCTGTCACCGTGATGCTGACTGACGTCAACGACAACCCGCCTCACTTCTCCCGCAGTAAGACTGAGCTTTGCTTTATTAGTCATTTGCACTTAAAATTATAAAACACACAAAGATGAGAAAAATTACAAAATGTACAGGTGATTAAAAATCAAGAATATATCTATCTATCTATCTATCTATCTATCTATCTATCTATCTATCTATCTATCTATCTATCTAACTGTCTGTCTATAGAGAACTACCAGTTCACTGTTCCAGAGTCAGTACCAGTGGCAGCTGTGGTCGCCAAGATCAAGGCTCTGGATTTAGACGTGGGCTCAAACGCTGAGATGGACTACAGGATCCTGGATGGAGATGGACTGGGAACGTTCCGGATTGCCACTGACCGAGACACCCAGGAAGGACTGGTCACCCTGCAGAAGGTACTGGTCACTATGTAGAAGGTATTGGTCATCCTGTAGAGGGTACTGGTCACTGTGTAGAATGTACTGGTCACCCTGATCCTGTAGAAGGTACTGGTCCCTGTGTAGAAAGTACTGGTCACCCTGCAGAAGGTACTGGTCATCCTGCAGAAGGTACTGATCACTATGTAGAAGGTACTGGTCACTATGTAGAAGGTACTGGCCATCCTGTAGAATGTACTGGCCATCCTGTAGAATTTACTGGTCTCTGTGTAGAAAGTACTGGTCACCCTGCAGAAGGTACTGGCCATCCTGTAGAAGGTACTGGTCTCTGTGTAGAAAGTACTGGTCTCTGTGTAGAAGGTACTGATCTCTGTGTAGAAGGTACTGGTCTCTGTGTAGAAGGTACTGATCTCTGTGCAGAAGGTTCTGGTCACTGTAGATGGTTCTGGTCACTGTGCAGAAGTTTCTGGTCACTGTAGAAGGTTCTCTTTGGGCCTCAAGAAGAACGTTCACCATGTTAAGATTCATTCAGGGCGGAACATTGTCATGTTGATGAGAGTCCTGATCTGTTTCTCTGCATTTCTCTTTCACTTACCCAACCCAGATTTCCCCAGCTGCTCCAGGGATTTGAACTGCTGACCCTCTGATCACAAGCCCGCCTCTCTAACCTCTAGGCTGCAGCTGCTCCCAACTTGCTGCCTTTTGGTATTTGGAAATTGCAGTAGTTTATATTGTGATTTCAGTAGTTTTTGTGCAGCTCTAGATTATATTTGTTTTCTCTCTCTATGTTCCTAACAATCCCGAAGGAGTCCTCTCCTACTGAACAGCTGTTGGCAGCCATCAACACAATAATATCTTTTTTGAACATAATTTAATTTTAGATTTATTTGATTGTTGTATGCAAAGAAAAAATAACCCGTTATTCCCAAGACCCAAGGAAAAAAACCTCTGATCTATATATCACAGTTAATGGAGTGACAAATCAAAGTTCATTGTACAGTTTGCTGGGAATCTGGATTGATGGCCACAGTTAGTTTTCTAAAAATGCAAATTAAAGTCTGTTTATTTTCCAGGAAGAAACCATTTTTGACATGTGACAGTAGAGAAGAAACAGGCCAGCAGCAGATAGTAGGGACTTCTACATTCAAACCTCCAGATAATGTGGATCACGTTGCCTTCCGCTGTTACTGATGATGGATGTTGTGTGGTGGAGGCTAGCAGCAATGTCTATCATTCATCTCTGCAGCGATAGACTTACTGCAGAAAGGATCCTGCCGCCTCATATCTCTTCTGGAACAGAACATCAACTCTGTCAGGAAGATGTGGAGCAAAATACAGGAAAATAACATCAGATTTCTTCTTTTCATTTTCCCAGTTTCAGTGATAGTTGCTGAAGGATTACCACAGAGGAGCTCCTGTTTGTGGGGTTTTGAATATTTACTCTCTCTTGTTGCATTTCTTATTTTTGTTGGTTTTGTTTTGTTATTCCCAGCTCTTTATTGAGCTGTTTCAGTAGAGTGTAGAGAGGCGCTGTGCAGGCTGTTCAGCTCATAAATCTCTCTCCACAGCAATACACATCAGAGCGACTGTAATGTTACTCTCCAATAATAAATAAACTGACTCAGTGAGGTTAGGCAGGACTTAGCCACCTCTGAATCCTCTCAGGTCTTAGTCTGAATGATGCTGCAGAACATGAAAAATAATATTCAGCCTCCATAATCCTCTCATAGTCATGTCTGTGTATTTCTGTGTGAAGGTCATGTATGTCAACAGTTTGCCTTCACATCGGTCAACAGAAAGTCAACAGTCACGGTAGCAGACAATGTGCTGTCAAATAATTTCCTTTCTTTCTTCTTCCCTTCCCTTCCTCCCGCCCTCCCTCCTGCTTTCCTTCTTTCCTTGACTCCTTCCATCCTTAATTCCTTAATTCCTTTCTTCCTTCTCTCCTCCCTCCCTTGTTTACTTATTTCCCTCCTTGCTCTGTCTCCTCCTTGCTTGCTTCCTTCCTTCTTTCCCTCCAGGGTTTGGATTTTGAGACTAAGTCCAGCTATACGTTGCGAGTGGAGGCGACCAATCGTTACATCGACACTCGTTTCCTGTCTGTGGGTCCGTTCAGCGACACGGCGACGGTTCGTTTATCGGTGGAGAACGTTGACGAACCTCCGGCCTTCTCATCTTCTGTCAGTAAGATGGTGATTTCTGAGGAGGCGCGGGTAGGAACCACCATCGGGTCGGTTTCAGCTCATGACCCCGACGCCACCAACAGCCCCATCAGGTAGAACAGCACATCACAGAAATACACATCTAACTGTCTTTTCCATGGTTGTTTATGTGCTGAGTGAGTTGACCCTTGGCCTCTTGAAATCTGTTTATGCTGGCCTCCCTCTCCGTGGTTAAAGCATGGCATACAGAGGCCATGACACTGTTAAAGACACATCATAGAATTTCAAAAACACACGGTGTCAATGAGAATATAAACCTTCATCATTCCTGAGTTTTCTCCAACAACAGCGACATCATAGGTCATATCCTTCTGATCAATGTTACTATAAAGTGTTGTTAAAATGTTGGTATGTAACAAAGGTACAACGTTCCATTTTTACAATGTTGCTATAAAGTTACAATTTTGTTACATTGTTATGATGTTGTTACATTGTTACATTGTTGTTGCAATGTTACGATGTTGTTATTGTTGTTACAAATCTGTTACAATGTTACAAAGTTGTTATAATGTTGTTATAATGTTATGATGTACTACAAATTTACAGTGTTGTACAATGTTGTTATAACGTGGTGACAGTAGTTGTAACGTGGTGATGTTGTACCCCTGAAAAGGGGAAGAAAATGACACTGACTCGACAGTGTTTCTTCACTAAAGCCTTTATCACGAGTGAAGAAAACAGCGCGAACTCCCCCTACTGTACAGAGGCAGGCATAAGCAATCAATTATAGATTGTCGAAGGCTTTTCAGTAGATTACTGATTTTACTGAAGTTCTTAAAAGATACATAACAGAACATAACATAACAATAAAATAGTTTCTTTTAACTTGTACTCTCATGAACTGACATCAACCATGTAATATCCCTATATAATAAAAACATGTTCATTATTATGGAAATTAATACATGCACACATTGTTTTCAACTATGACAGTGACAGTAGTTGTAACGTGGTGACAGTAGTTATAATGTGGTGACAGTAGTTGTAACGTGGTGACAGTAGTTATAATGTGGTGACAGTAATTATAATGTGGTGACAGTAGTTATAACGTGGTGACAGTAGTTGTAACGTGGTGACAGTAATTATAATGTGGTGGCAGTAATTATAATGTGGTGACAGTAGTTATAACGTGGTGACAGTAGTTATAATGTGGTGACAGTAATTATAATGTGGTGACAGTAGTTGTAACGTGGTGACAGTAGTTGTAACGTGGTGGCAGTAATTATAATGTGGTGACAGTAGTTATAACGTGGTGACAGTAGTTATAACGTGGTGACAGTAGTTATAATGTGGTGACAGTAATTATAATGTGGTGACAGTAGTTATAACGTGGTGACAGTAGTTGTAACGTGGTGACAGTAATTATAATGTGGAGACAGTAGTTGTAACGTGGTGACAGTAGTTGTAACGTGGTGACAGTAGTTGTAACGTGGTGACAGTAGTTATAACGTGGTGACAGTAATTATAACGTGGTGACAGTAATTATAACGTGGTGACAGTAGTTGTAACGTGGTGACAGTAGTTATAACGTGGTGACAGTAATTATAACGTGGTGACAGTAGTTGTAACGTGGTGACAGTAGTTGTAACGTGGTGACAGTAATTATAACGTGGTGACAGTAATTATAACGTGGTGACAGTAGTTGTAACGTGGTGACAGTAATTATAACGTGGTGACAGTAGTTGTAACGTGGTGACAGTAATTATAACGTGGTGACAGTAATTATAACGTGGTGACAGTAGTTGTAACGTGGTGACAGTAATTATAACGTGGTGACAGTAGTTGTAACGTGGTGACAGTAGTTGTAACGTGGTGACAGTAGTTGTAATGTGGTGACAGTAATTATAACGTGGTGACAGTAGTTGTAACGTGGTGACAGTAGTTATAACGTGGTGACAGTAGTTGTAACGTGGTGACAGTAGTTGTAACGTGGTGACAGTAGTTATAACGTGGTGACAGTAATTATAATGTGGTGACAGTAGTTATAACGTGGTGACAGTAGTTGTAACGTGGTGACAGTAGTTGTAACGTGGTGACAGTAGTTGTAACGTGGTGACAGTAGTTGTTAGTGTCAGAGTGTCACAGTATTAGAATATTTCTGTCTGTCTTCACCAGATACTCCATAGACAGAAACACAGACCTGGAGCGCTTCTTTAACATCAACAGCATCACTGGTGTCATCAGCACCGCCAAACCTCTGGACCGGGAGCTCCACCCCCTCCACAACCTCACCGTCTTCGCCATCAAGAGCCGTAAGTTCTCCATGAAACAAGTCTGAACCTCAGCTGTCACCTGCAGCCAGGAGCTTCAGATAACTTGGTGTTTGTTTTAACCTGCTTGGTGTACCAGATGGGTGGGGTTACTGCATCGAGGCAGTACAGAAAGTGCCAGGTAGGTCAATCACAGAAAAGTAGACTAAATTTACTTTCAAACACTTTCCTATGATTGTCTATACTTTCTGCCACTCGTGTTATCCTATGTGGGAAACAAACAGACAAAAATAAATGATAAAAAGTTCCAGATCCTCCTGAGCCAGTTTTCTGTGTGTCGGTTCAGTTCAGACTGAAGCACTGTGGTCAGGTGGAGGGAGTCAACACTGAAACTGTTGTTTTCATCACACTGAAGGAAGATGCAGGAATTCAGAAAGTCTTTTTTCATCTCATTTGTGGGGAAAGAATCAACGTTTTCTTAAACAACATTGTCAGTTCAGTGTTTCTTCTTCCTGCTCTGTGAATGTTGGTTGAAGCTGCTCTTCGTCTACCGTACTGCCTGCTGTACAAGTGCACACTGGATTTCCCTTCTGCGGACCGTAATTCACCTAAACACTGAGCATGGAGAAAAGTTACACACCAACAAACCAATGTCCAGAGAGAGAGGGAGAGAGAGAGAGAAAGAGAAAGAGAGGGATGAGAGAGAGCGATAGAGCAAGGTAGAAGGACAGAGAGAAAGAGTGTTGCTTTACCAAATTCCCTCCCTTCATCCTCCAAAGTAAAAAGCCGACTCTGCAGTCTGATGAAGAGGATCTGGAAATTAAATATGATTTGCAGCAGCTCAGAGGATCAAACAGCTTTCTAGCAGATTAAAGGAGCAGGAACACATCAATTAATCTAACTGCCGAGCTCCGAGCTGCTGAACTATCTCCCACAATCCTCTTCACCGCTCAGCTCTCCTCCGGCTCGTCGATATCTGACTGGAAACACCTTCAGTTCAAACCTGTTTCACACTTTAGTTCTGCTCCTTTGGATGAGCGAGACACAGTGACCCTGAGGTCAAAGGTCAGAATGACAGCTTCAACTAGAGGGGGATTTTCAACCTAATCAGACCTCTCTCTCTCTCTCTCTCTCTCTCTCTCTCTCTCTCTCTCTCTCTCTCGTTCAGGGAAAACAGTCATGACAGTTAAGACCTGAATCTGTCAAACAGCCACACATGACAGTTTCATGTAATCTGAACACACACAACCAAACAATTTATCTGTGTTTGATAATGAAGTCTGTCATGACATGTTAATTACATGTTTATGGCATGTTTATGACATGTTTTGTCCCTTTGGTTAATGTCAGGTTGTCATGACAGAGACATCTAGAACAGTGAAAGTGTCATTATCAACCGAATGACACTTAATGACAACAGTCGTAAACATTCATAAAGTTTAATTCATGTTCATGTCAGCTGTCATGACAGTTATGACAGTGTTATGTCAGCATTATTCACCCCCTTCAAATAAAGAGTTACCAGAGGACCTTCACCTGGTTTAAAAAGTACCTTCATCTGGTTTAATGTCACCTGTGTGTTTCAGTGGACCCATCCCAGGTTGGGAAAGGTGTGGTTCTGGTCTCCGTCATGGACGTTAACGACAACGCTCCGGCCTTCGCCATCGATTATGAAACCTTTGTTTGTGAGAACGCCAAGCCGGGACAGGTAAGACACTCCCTGTCTCCTCTGTCTCCTTCCCTGTCTCCTTCCCTGTCTCCTCCCTGTCTCCTCCCTGTCTCCTTCCCTGTCTCCTCCCTGTCTCCTCCCTGTCTCCTTCCCTGTCTCCTCCCTGTCTCCTCCCTGTCTCCTTCCCTGTCTCCTCCTTGTCTCCTCCCTGTCTCCTTGCCTCCTGACAGACAGACAGGTGTCTGTCCATCTGTCTGTCTGTCTGTCCTGATGTGATGAACTCTCTGCTCTCATCAGCCTTTCACACATGAAACCTGGAAAATTGTCATTTTAATGTTTCCGGTAAAGGCTTCAGTTTGTTGTTCACACGAGACCAGTCAGGCCTTTCTCGGCAGCTGATCTCTCTGTCCGCCTGACTCCAGGATCTCTCTGGTGTCTCCACATGTCCCTCTGCAGTGAAGCTGCAGCCAGTCTGTGTTTCTCCAGTCGTTGTAACGTTCCAATAAAGTTCTGTGTGGAGCGTCTTTGTGAACGATGACAGAATGTTAACGGCAGAGCTGCTCTGCCGCTGCCGTTCTGCCGCTCTGCCGCTCTGCCGCTAACGCTCTGCCGCTCTGCCGCTAACGCTCTGCCGCTAACGCTCTGCCGCTCTGCCGCTAACGCTCTGCCGCTAACGCTCTGCCGCTCTGCCGCTAATGCTCTGCCGCTCTGCTGCTCTGCCGCTAACGCTCTGCCGCTCTGCCGCTAATGCTCTGCCGCTGATGCTCTGCCGCTAACGCTCTGCCGCTCTGCCGCTAACGCTCTGCCGCTCTGCCGCTAACGCTCTGCCGCTAACGCTCTGCCGCTAACGCTCTGCCGCTCTGCCGCTAACGCTCTGCCGCTAACGCTCTGCCGCTCTGCCGCTAATGCTCTGCCGCTCTGCTGCTCTGCCGCTAACGCTCTGCCGCTCTGCCGCTAATGCTCTGCCGCTGATGCTCTGCCGCTAACGCTCTGCCGCTCTGCCGCTAACGCTCTGCCGCTCTGCCGCTCTGCCGCTCTGCCGCTCTGCCGCTAACGCTCTGCCGCTAACGCTCTGCCGCTCTGCCGCTAACGCTCTGCCGCTCTGCCGCTAACGCTCTGCCGCTCTGCCGCTCTGCCACTCTGCCGCTAACGTTCTGCCGCTCTGCCGCTCTGCCGCTCTGCCGCTAACGCTCTGCCGCTGACGCTCTGCCGCTCTGCCACTCTGCCGCTAACGTTCTGCCGCTCTGCCGCTCTGCCGCTCTGCCGCTCTGCCGCTCTGCCGCTAATGCTCTGCCGCTCTGCCGCTAACGCTCTGCCGCCCTGCCGTTCTGCCGCTAACGCTCTGCCGCTCTGCCGCTAACGTTCTGCCGCTCTGCCGCTAACGCTCTGCCGCTAACGCCCGGGCCACACCGCCTACCTCTACCTGTGCGTGACGGCTACCTCGCTGAACTGCTGCGGCTCGCACGCCTGTGGTGTCCACACAGACAGCGCTGCTGCTGCGGCGCTGCCTTCCAGCCCTATCTTTCTACATTGACTTTGCCTTTGATAATGGCCATACAATGTTTCATTTCATGTCATTATATATATATATATATATATATATATATATATATATTATATATATATATGTCATTTTTGTTTACCCTCATTCAGAGAGAGAGAGAGAGACAGAGAGAGAGAGAGAGAGAGAACACCGGAAAAATACTGCCCTTCACCTGATGTTCTTTTAACTTATTAACATAATATAATTATAGCCTACGTGGGGTTTCTGCTATGACTACCGCATTTCCACAATTAAAAGCTGGTACTCTACTAATTTAGCCGTGCAAGTCACTGAATTTTCTACAACACGGTCCTGCAAATATTTCACAATAAAAGCCTTGTGTTAACAAATGAAGGGATTCTGTCCACAGAAACGCTAGAGGGCTTTTAATTTGAGACGGAAACAGGAAGTGTTGAGTTAAATTTTTTTTAAATATTTTTTCATGTCTGTGACATATTCTACAGATATAGACATTGAAACTGTATTGAAAGGTGTAATGTTGCTGGTATGATGTCAATATGACTATCAACACATCATTTTCACTGTCTATTTTTGCTGAGAACCGCGCGCGTCACGCGGAAAAAATAGGCGACACGCCGAATCTCTAGATGAGCTGCAGCCGAGCCGCAGCCGGGCCGCAGCCGGGCCGCAGCCGAGCCGCACTGCTCACGCAGGCCGTGTGGCTGCTCTAACCTGTTAACATGGGCGCCAAAATGAAAAGCAACAGGTTCTGCGACGCACACGCGCTGCTCAGGTAGGCGGTGTGGCCCGGGCGTAACGTTCTGCCACTCTGCCGCTAACATTCTGCCGCTAACGTTCTGCCGTTCTGCCGCTCTGCAGCTAACGTTCTGCTGCTAACGTTCTGCCGTTCTGCCATTCTGCCGCTAACGTTCTGCCGCTCTGCCGCTAACGTTCTGCCGTTCTGCCGCTCTACCGCTAACGTTCTGCCGCTCTGCCGCTAACGTTCTGCCGCTCTGCAGCTAACGTTCTGCCGCTCTGCCACTAACGTTCTGCCGTTCTGCCGCTCTGCAGCTAACGTTCTGCCGCTCTGCCGCTAACGTTCTGCTGTTCTGCCGCTCTGCCGCTCTGCAGCTAACGTTCTGCCGCTAATGTTCTGCCGCTCTGCAGCTAACGTTCTGCCGCTAATGTTCTGCCGCTCTGCAGCTAACGTTCTGCCGCTAATGTTCTGCCATTCTGCCGCTAACGTTCTGCCGTTCTGCCGCTCTGCAGCTAACGTTCTGCCGCTCTGCCGCTAACGTTCTGCCACTCTGCCGCTAACGTTCTGCCGCTCTGCCGCTCTGCAGCTAACGGTCTGCCGTTCTGCCGCTAATGTTCTGCCGCTCTGCAGCTAACGTTCTGCCATTCTGCCGCTAATGTTCTGCCGTTCTGCCGCTAACGTTCTGCCGTTCTGCCGCTCTGCAGCTAACGTTCTGCCGCTCTGCCGCTATAGTTCTGCTGCTCTGCCGCTAACGTTCTGCCATTCTGCTGCTCTGCCGCTAACGTTCTGCTGTTCTGCCGCTCTGCAGCTAACATTCTGCCATTCTGGCGCTCTGCAGCTAACGTTCTGCCGCTCTGCCGCTATCGTTCTGCTGCTCTGCCGCTATCGTTCTGCTGCTCTGCCGCTAACGTTCTGCCGTTCTGCTGCTCTGCCGCTAACGTTCTGCTGTTCTGCCGCTCTGCAGCTAACATTCTGCCATTCTGGCGCTCTGCAGCTAACGTTCTGCCGCTCTGCCGCTATCGTTCTGCTGCTCTGCCGCTATCGTTCTGCTGCTCTGCCGCTAACGTTCTGCCGTTCTGCCGCTCTGCCGCTAACGTTCTGCCGTTCTGCCGCTCTGCAGCTAACGTTCTGCCGTTCTGCAGCTAACGTTCTGCCGTTCTGCCGCTAATGTTCAAAAAAAAAAAAAAAAAAAAATTTATTTATTAGGATAAACCCCTTGAGATGTACCATCTCGTTTTCAAGGGGGACCCAACATATATCACAATCACTATATAACACCAGAGGAGTGTCAAAATAAATTAAAAGATAGAAATACAGTTATCAATACGGCAACGTACAGACAGATGACAGAGAAACAAAACAAGACACAGACAAAACAAAAAAAACAAACAAACACACATTAATTAATGAAAAGATTGGAAACATTACAACCACGAGGTGGCCAAAGTGGCCAATAATAGATAAACAGTAGAGTGTGAGTGGATCACCAAATACAATCAAGTATAAACATCAGTAGGTATAAACTATGACAGCTTCATTGATAACAAGAGCAGTCCATCTCAAAGTAAGAAGACAGGGCATGCTTAAACATACCAAATGATGAAATGGATCTAATATCAACAGGTAAATTATTCCAATCTGCTGGGGCTTTAAACATAAAAGCTCTTTTGCCAATTGTTTTCTTAGCATGAGGGACAGAGAAATAGAGCTGAGCAGAGTGCCTAACATGATAATTTGAAGTAAAAGGTACAAGATACTGTTGTAAATAAGGAGGATAATTGAAATGAATACATTTAAATATAAGTTGAAGCCAGTGAATGTCTTCTTACATTTAGAGATGGCAATTTAAGTACATCATACATTGTACAGTGATGAGTGAGAAAAGGACATCCAAGGACAAATCTGCAGAGTCTATTATATGCTGTGTTAAGCAGAACAAGGTCTGATTTTGATGCGTTTTGATAGACAACATCACAATAGTCAAGCATCGGAAGTATAAGTTGAAAGACAAGTTTCTTATGAACACTGCGTGTAAAACAGTTTCGAGATCGATGTAAAACATTGATTCCAAAGTTGACTTTACGTAAGACATGAGCAATGTGTGATTTGAATGAGAGTTTGGAATCAAGCCATACACCAAGATATTTAATATTATCAACTTGATGCAGAGGAGTGCCGTCATTACAGGTTATTACACAAGAACCAGGTTTGGATTTGAGTTTCTGTCTGGTACCAAAGATCATAATATAGGACTTTGATTTGTTGAGCAGTAGTTTATTATGTGAAAGCCAATCTTGTAAGATATTGAAATCAGACTGAAGAGAAGCTTGAATTTGTGGTAGATCAGGTTTAGATGTGTATATGACAGTGTCATCAGCATAAAGTTGAACAGAACAGTTATTGAAAATTGATGGTAAATTGTTTACATAAATAGAGAAGAGAAGTGGTCCCAGTGTTGAACCCTGGGGCACACCTCTTTGTTGAATCAACAGATCAGATTTATTCCCATGTATGAATTGAACCACAGAACTGCGTTTTCAGAAAGGCCGATAGCATGGAGTTGATCTAAAAGTAGATAGTGATCGACGAAATCAAAAGCTTTAGTCAAATCAATAAAGATTGCACCTGTAAGATCACCATTATCTGCAGCAGAGAACACATCATTGGTGAATTTAAGTAAGGCAGTAGTTGTGGAGTGATTAGGCCTGAAGCCAGATTGAAATGGTGATAAGATATTGTTAGTACTGAGATAATGTGAAAGTTGATTATAAATTAGTTTTTCGAATACTTTAGCAATAGCACAGATAATAGATATAGGTCTAAAATTGTTACGATCAAGTACATCACCTCCTTTATGGAGTGGAGTAATGCGTGCACATTTCCAGATAGCTGGTAACTCGCATGTAGACAAAGAAAGGTTGAATAAATCCGCAAGTGGATACATAAGAATATCGGAAGCTAGTTTAATAAACCTGTTTTCCATTCCATCAAGTCCAGCACCACTGTTCACATTCAATTCATTGATGGCATTGTGAACTTCAGTTGGTAAAATTTTCCTAAAAGAAAAAGAACTGCAGCAGGGTGAAATATTACTAAGAAAGCCAGTTGTCAGGTAAGAGTCAGGTAATAAGGTAGAACAGACGGAGGAGAAATGCTGATTGAATGCTTGGGCAATAGAAGAAGAGTCATGTAGTATTGTATTAGCCACTTTTATTTGATTAATAGAGTGTTTATCTGAAGTATTAATAATGGATTTGATTTTGTTCCAGAATTGCTTAGGGTTCTTAAAATCGCAAGTGAGACATTCTTTATAGTAGTTAGATTTGGCATTACGGGTTTTAGTCTTGCTCATATTTCTCAGCTGCCTGTATACTTCCCAATCAGCATTATCCCTTGTCTGACGGAATGTTGACCATGCTTTGTCCCTCTGCCTAAAGAGACTAATAAGTTCGGGGCTGATCCAGGGAAGATGTTTACCCTTGACCTTAACAGTTTTCCAAGGAGCATGTTTGTCCACAACATCAGTGAACTCAGTGTAGAGAAAATCCCAGGCATTTTGTACATTAGGTATTAATTGGTATCTGTCCCAGTTAATAGCGATCAAATCATTAATAAATAAATCTAAATTCAATTTCTTGTATTGTCTGATTTTGATTAGTGTAGGTGGCGATTTAGGTAGTTTGATTTTCCATACACAGTAGACAATTGAGTGATCACTGAAGCAATCAGACATAACACCAGCCCTTAAGATTCTACTTGGGTGTGAAACAAGTGTCCAGTCCAGCAGAGACTGGGTTCTAGGGGTGATTCGAGTAGGCTCATTAATTAGTTGGGTAACATTTAGACTACTAAGTAATTTTTTTTCTTTGTCAGATGACTTATCTAACCAGTTTTTGTTAAAATCACCCAGTAAGATGATTTCATTACTACAGGAAATGGAGTTGATGGTGGAGATCAGGCAATTGAAGGACTCTACAAGCGAAGAGGGTGGTCTATATATGCTACCAATAGTTATACATTTATTTGCATGAAAAATTACCTTAACAAAAACGCATTCAAAATGTAGAGGCTCAACTGTGGGTTTGATTAACTCAGATACGAGATCAGAGGAAACATAAATAGCCACACCTCCACCCCTGGAGCACCTATCAGATCTATAAAGAACATAGTTTGTGAGATTTATTTCATTATCTGAGATGTTATTGTTGAGCCAAGTTTCAGAGAGTGTAATGATGTTAGGCTTATGTAACACAACCCATGCACGAAGTAAGTCAATTTTAGGCACAAGACTCCTAATATTCAAATGAATGATTTTTAATCCTTTAGCGTCATCCAGTCTGGGAGCAAAAACTAACAATGGTACTGTCACTTATCAAACATAGGTTCGAAAGTAGTTGGATCCAAAAATGCAGTACAGGGTTGTAAAGATTGCAAGATTTATTAGCTACAGCAGACACACAAAACACATAAACACAAAAAAATAAACACAAAACAACCACACCCTTCAAGAACGACCCAGCAACCCCAGACACCATATCCCAGAGAATTTCCGTGATTAAACCAAACTGTGTAGGTAAAGAGCATCTATTAAACTCAAGGCTCAATCTGCATTAATAAGAAAAAGAAGAAGAAAACGTAGCTCAAAAAAGATACTTCACAAGCAGCATTAAACGTTAACAGCTAGGGGCAGTAGTAGCCTAATACGCTAGCAGGCTCTCATGTGCCAAAGAAGAAGTGACGCAAACAGCTTTGCGACGGCAGAATGTAAACAAACACCAACTGAGAGAGATCGATACCTGTTGCATCCAACAACAACTAAAACTCAAGAAGAGTATCAACAACACCTCAAGCAATAACATCACAGAAGCGCAGTCGTGTCTTTTGAAGAAAAATAAAATAATAATAAAAAAGAGAAAAAGAAAAAGAAAGAGCCAGTTTGATGGACTGTCGGACTGAAGGCTAGTGTGCTACAATTAGCCGCAGCATCAGTCAACGACCTCACCTCAACAGGTAATCATTATCCTGGAGAAGTCAAAGAGGACATGAATGCAGCTTCAGCGACTTTGTGGCAGCTGAAACGCTGTTTGCCATCAACAATAACGCAAAGCGTGCAAGGATAGCGGAGAAAGTACTTCATATTGAGTTCACGAAGCTTGCATTTGACAGGATCAAAGCTCCGGCGCCTCCTCGTCAGGTCAGCACTGAAGTCTGGATAGATGTAGATGCGTGTCCCGTTATAGTCTAGCTTCTTTTTCTCCCTGGCAAGGCGAAGGATTTTCACTTTATCCTGGAAGTTAAGAAGTTTGATCATAATAGACCTGGGACTGGCTCTGTCGCTTTGTCGGACAGTCGGAGAGCGGTGGGCCCTCTCAATGATCGGCGGAGTGGGGAAGTTGTCCCGTCCCAGAAGCTGTGGGATCAGCCGGGACATGAAACCACTGATATCATTGCCTTCAGCAGACTCTTGAACTCCAACGAAGCGAAGATTAGAGCGTCGGCTTCGGTTCTCCAAGTCATCCACTTTGTCCATCAGGTAGGAGTTGTCTTTCTCTAGCTGTGGAAACCGAGCGACAAACTCCTGAACATTGTCCTCATTAGCCCCAACACACTGCTCTAACAGGTTCACTTGTGCTCCCAAAGTAGTTCAGGAATTCTGAATGCTGCTCAGACTACTTTGAATGGGATCCACTTTTGCATCAAAATGCGTCAGCATGTCAGTCTTAATTTGTTGAATGGCGTCCCACAAAGTTTGGAGTGAAATGTGCCGCTCGTCCATTGTGGCACGGGCGCAAAAAGATCAAATAAACAAATCTTGTGGCTGTGTAGAAAGACTTAGTTAATGCTTGACTTATTTAGAGTCAATTCAGGTCAAAAATATGTGGATCAGGATAAAGGCAAACTTAAAAAGCTACTATAACAGCGACAAGCAGACTTGAGCTTGAGACGTGTTCACTCACGCTGTGGCCATCTTGTTCTGTTAATGTTCTGCCGTTCTGCAGCTAACGTTCTGCCGTTCTGCAGCTAACGTTCTGCCACTCTGCCGCTAACGTTCTGCCGTTCTGCCGCTCTGCAGCTAACTTTCTGCCGCTCTGCCACTAACGTTCTGCTGCTCTGCCGCTAACGTTCTGCCGTTCTGCTGCTCTGCAGCTAACGTTCTGCCGTTCTGCAGCTAACGTTCTGCCATTCTGCCACTAATGTTCTGCCGTTCTGCAGCTAACGTTCTGCCGTTCTGCTGCTCTGCCACTAACGTTCTGCCGTTCTGCCGCTCTGCCGCTAACGTTCTGCTGTTCTGCAGCTAACGTTCTGCTGTTCTGCCGCTAACGTTCTGCCGTTCTGCAGCTAACGTTCTGCTGTTCTGCAGCTAACGTTCTGCTGTTCTGCCGCTAACGTTCTGCCGTTCTGCAGCTAACGTTCTGCTGTTCTGCAGCTAACGTTCTGCTGTTCTGCCGCTAACGTTCTGCCGTTCTGCAGCTAACGTTCTGCCGTTCTGCAGCTAACGTTCTGCCGTTCTGCTGCTCTGCCGCTAACATTCTGCCGCTAATGTTCTGCCGCTCTGCAGCTAACGTTCTGCCGTTCTGCAGCTAACGTTCTGCTGCTAATGTTCTGCTGCTAATGTTCTGCCGTTCTGCAGCTAACATTCTGCCGCTCTGCCATTAACGTTCTGTCATCGTTCACACAGACGCTCCACACAGAACTTTACTGGAACGTTACAACGACTGGAGCAGAGAAACTGAAGAACTGATTTACTGGAACCTGCTGAGACATTCAGGACAGACTGCAGGGGGGCGGGGCTATTGGTTGTCCTGGGACAGCTGGAGCTATCAACCAATCACTGTTCAGCACGGTCATCACATCCAGCCAGTCACTGTGTTCAGTAAACATCAGAACATCAGTAAACCAGTTCACAGAATATTTGACTGATCAATGACAGTGGTGATCCAATTGTAATAGTAATAGTAATAGTAATGTCAGGCAACATGGCAACATGTCAGGCAACATGGCAACATGTCAGGCAACATTTCAAATCAGCAGCTGTAAACATTAATCAGCTGTTCTTCACTCAGACAGGGAGTGAACCGGTCTGTAATCTGCAGCAACAAACAGATTCATTTGTAAAGTGAGAACAGCTTGAAGGATGAAGGATTCTGCTGCAGTGCCTTTGAGCCAGCTGCATCATGGGACTTCAGCTGCATCATGGGACTTCAGATCAGAACGTGTTTCTGCCTGATCTCTGCTTCTGTTTGAATTACTGGCTCCACCTGCTTGTTTTTTGTCTGGTTCTCCTTCTAACGGCGTTCAGTATCTCAGCCAATAGGAGAGCGCTGGTGACGTCATCGCCGGTCTCAGCCGGCAGGTTGAAGCGGGCCATCCGGCGGACGCCGCAGCGTCGCCCGGTTTAATATCAAGTGCTGACTCCGCCTACCCGGGCCAGTTTCGGCGTACACCGGGTGGAATTACAAGTGGACCCTCTGTTTCATGGTTTGAACAGTGAATGTGTTTCATCCTCAGATCCTCAGCTACATGTTTCTGGGTCAGGCTGCTGTGACTTCTGACCCCTGACCTCCATATTATTGGATGGTGATCTGTTTGGCTCAAATAAAATGCTGTGACAGAAATCAGCTGATTATCATGTTATTTATTTCTGATTAAAGTAACGGAACATAAATCTGAAATCTGCTTTGGTCCAGCAGCCAAATCTCCTCTCAGAGAGCTGATCTGTCTGCTGTGTGTGTGTGTGTGTGTGTGTGTGTGTGTGTGTGTGTGTGTGTGTGTGTGTGTTTGCAGCATGTCGGACCAAATAAAACCAAACTGGAGGTTCAGCTGTGCTGAATGTGATGTGTTTGACCTTTGACCCCTCAGGTTATTGAGACGGTCAGCGCTGTGGACCGAGACGAGCCGCAGGGTGGACACCGCTTCCTGTTCTCCCTGACCGCCGAGGCTGCTGGGAACCGCAACTTCACCCTGCGAGACAATAAAGGTGCAGTTCACTGTAAATAACTTTAAATTATAATAAAGATGCAGTTCACAGTAAATAACTTGAACTGTAACAGTAGTGTAGGGTTAGTAGGTTTATTCTTATTCTCTTATTTATTCAGGTTTTCTCACCGGCTTGACTCTGTTCGTTCTCATCAGTTCACAGCAAACCTTCAGTCTTTCTAAATCTAGAATCTCCTACTTAAATTGGAGAATTTATAATATATTAAGCAGTGCAGAGGTTCGCTCCCCTGAAGAAATAATTTGGAAATGTTGACTATTAATTTCTAAGTCCAGTTTAGCCTGTCTGCTCTTAATGGATCTTTATTCTTAAGAGAAGAAAGCTTAAATAGATAAACTGAATGGATCTAATGCTTCACCAGCCATCTGAGGTCTTTCTCATATCAAGATAAATTCAGGTAGAATTCAGGAGTGAAGCAATTCAGCCAGAGGAGTTTTATGCAGACAGTCCTGAATTTTCCTGAGCCTGAACCCTTGGTGGATTCAAGGCACCAGTTCACGGTCCAAGCTCACTCCGGTTTGACCAATAGATTTTTGGTAATTTGCTGACCGCGGCAGACGGGCGGTGCGGCGTAGAAGGAGTTTAGGAGGAATAAATGATCAGTAGGTGTGGAAGTTTCTGGTGTCGATCCTGGCCAATCACATCAGCTCACAATGACGCCAGCAGAGTGAGACTACAGGCCCATTAAACCATGACTGAAGTGAAGATTTGGATTATCCACAGAGTTTAAAAAAAATGCAATGCAACAACTGCATGGAGACTCTGGATCTGACCAATAGGGAGAGGCGATTCCAGAAAGTCGGGGCCAGGACAGCGAAAGCACCGAGACTTGAGGTTTCAGTTTTGAGCGAAGAACTAACAGACTTTGGTCCTGAAAGAAGCAAAACTAAAGATCTGAGTGACTTTGTTTGGCTTCAATAAATCTGTGATGTAGGAGGATCCAGACTCAGCGCTCTGAGGAGAACTGAACTGAATTCTGTTTGAATTGGGTTCCAGTGCAAGAATGCCAGGATAGGAGTGATATTAGTGATAGAGAGAATCGGTTCTTTATGAGTCACTCAGTGAAAGCAGTCATTTGATTTTCTGGCCGTGATGTGCAGGTGAGAGAGGAAAGAGTGGATTGGTTCCACATGGTTCTCATTCACTTTGTTGTGAACGATGTAATGTCTACTCAGCACCACTAGAGGGCAGCCTTTTAATCAGTGAGAACTGTGTAGATTCAATCAGTGAGAACCATGTAGATTCAATCAGTGAGAACCATGTAGATTCAATCAGTGAGAACCTGTATATTTGAAGAACCAAGTGACTCTTGCTTCTTGTTATTCGGTCATTGATTCATGAACGAGTGTAATGTGTTCCGAGAAAGCAAAGTAACACAATAGGAATGTATAAAACATTACAAAAGTAGGAAATGCTACAAATAACTCAAATAAAACAAATAGGCTAGGCCTTTTAAAATAGTCTGTCCACACATGAGATTAAGGAAAACACACACAGCAAAGCTACTGGGCTACAGAAGCCCTTAAGGACAAACCGTGCATAAAGGCTAATGGCTAAAATAAACGTACCTACAGAGAAATATCTGCGGTCACCAGTCTCACTTTGACAGATCTTTCTCCTGCTGAAGGTCACATGACCCACAATGACAAGTGAAGAGGCAGGTAGCAAGTTTACTAGTTTAACACGTTTACTTGCTCGCTTCATCGATTCACCTTTACCAGAATTTTTCTCAGGGAGGGGAGGGGGAGAGAGAGGAGAGGAGCTAGTTTTAATAAAGGAAAAGCTACAACTCGGGCCGAATGTGACAACAAGCTTTAGGAAAGAGGTGAAAACAACAACACAGCTGCTGCTGTGTGGCTGTTATATCATTACATCTCATGGAAATCTCCACGTAGCACGCGTTAGCTTCAGGACTGGTTACAGGGTCTGAAATCACTTATTGCAGGTTTAAAGCTGCAGTAGGTAACTTATGGATTAACATTTATTTAGAATAAAAATAAATTGCCATCACACGTCAGAGGAGCAGATGAGGAGACAGTCACCAATCGATACCGTAAAACATCTGTTAGCTAGCAGAGAAACCAATCAGTCCCTCAGTCTATCCAATCATATTGAGTGATCAATAGTGTCAAAAGCTGCCTCAAGTCAAAAGTGTTCGGCAGCGTCAGCACGCATCAGTAAACCGTCAGATTCTCAGCACTGCGCCGCTGGTGAAAACCTGATTGGAGTTTATCGAAGATAAATATCTGAACCTCCAGGAGTCGTAAAGGAACCAACTTTCAAGAACTTTAGAGGAGAAGGAGCTTAGAGATCGGTCGGTAATTTTATGGGAGAGATGGATCAGAGCCAGGTTTCTTAAGGAGAGGTTTACTTAAAAATATAAATCAGGACACAACAGAGGTGAGAGATTCATTAACAACAGTGAGTAGGCTGGAGGCTCCCAGGACTTCAGAGGAATCTGGAAGGTAAAATATCTGGAGGATAAGAAGATAAACACATGTGGGACATCGAATCTCTGATAGGGGCAAACTGTGTCAGCAAAGCAGGAGAAACTGGTGAAATAAAGAATGAGGTAGGAGGAGTAATGTTAGATCTTATAATGTTCATCTTGTCAACTAAAAATGCTTTGAAATTATTGCAGACTTCAACAGAAGGGGTCAGGAAGACAGAAGGAGCAGAATCAACCCGTTTCTCAGCGGTATTAAATAAAAACCTAGAGTTATGCTTATTAGCAGCAACATTTGTGAACTCAGCTCTCGCATCCTTAACTTTGCGATTGTAGGAGGTTAGTAGCTCCTTCATATATATCAACTTGGAGATGTGTATTTTTCCACTTCAGCTCCGCCCTCTGCAGTCCCTTTCCTACTGGCGGATGCTGGAGATGATTTACACTCTGACCTGGGCTTCAGAGGGGCATTAGAATCTAAAATGTACGCACATAAATCATTAAAACATGTAACTAGGTCATTTATGTCCTTAACTGATTCAAGATATCACTCAGATCATAAAAAACAGGTACATTTAAGAGCTGATTGGTTGTTCAAGTGCGTGCACTTGGGGCGTCCCGGTGGTTCAACCGGTAGACTTAGACTTAGGTCTTCTGACCAGGGCTTACTGGTTGTCCCTCGCTCTAGGCTCAAAACAAAAGGTGATCGAGCCTTTGAGATTGTGGCTCCTAAACTGTGGAACGCTCTTCCACTGGAGTTAAGATCTGCGGTCTCTGTTGACACTTTTAAAAAGCAGCTAAAGACTCATCTGTTCAGACTGGCTTTTGTCTAGCCTCTTGTGTCTGTATTTCTGTGTGTTTTTATGTCCTTTGTTTTTATGTTTTATTGTTTCTTACTATTTGATGGTCTTATTTTAACTATTTTACTCCTGTGAAGCACTTTATGACTTTGCTCTGTGAAAGGTGCTGTATAAATAAACTTTACTTACTTACTTACTTACTAGACTAAGTACCAAGAGTCCGTACTGCAGCGGCACGGGTTTGAATCCGGCCCGTTAACTGTCCAATAAAGCAGAAAGCCAAAATATAATCTTTAAAAAAAATGTGTGAACTTACTGTATGTTTATGTGACAGAGCCAGCACCTGGAAAGATGCATCAAAGAGAACATGTGATCAAAAATAAAATCTTCCACTGAGAGTTAACAGATATAAATAAATAGAATAAATCAGGCATGTGGCCGCAGTGTGCGGGTGAAGATGGGCATGATTTTGTTTATATTGTTTAGAGAGACTAAATGATGAACTTGGAAATTAACTCTTCATTCCCCCCCCCCCCCACCCTCCCACCCCCCACCCCCACCCCCACCCCTACCCCCACCCCTACCCCTACCCCCACCCCTACCCCACACACTCAACAGACAACACAGCCTCTGTCCTGACCAAGCGAGAAGGTTTCCAGCATCAGGAACAGTTCGTCTACCTCCTCCCGGTGTTAATAACGGACAGCGGCAGCCCGGCGCTCAGCAGCACCAACACTCTGTCTATCAGAGTGTGTGAATGTGATCCGGAGGGAAACCATCAGTCCTGCAGCCAGGAAGCAGCGCTGCTGTCGGCCGGCCTCAGCACCGCCGCCCTCATCGCCATCCTCGCCTGCATCCTCACACTGCTGGGTAAGACCTGCTGCAGGCGCATCACCACCGCTAACCCCGCCTTGGTGTTACACACGCTCATCCAGAACCAAAATCTGACAGGCCAACAGCCAAGTGGCCTGTTGAAGACACTGAACCCCTTCAGCTTAATGTCGGCTGTGGCAACTGAATCACTAAATCTAATGTAACTTCACGAGTTTGTGTTGAAATGTGCATCAGGACAATAATAATGTGCTTCATGATGTTTATCAAAGAGGTGGATTTTAATGAATAATTTCTCAGAACAGTAAAATTCTGAGTCCTGATTGACAGGTGGTACCAGACAGTTTAATCTAGACCAGGTCCAGTTATTTTAATCTATGCTTCTAATCTGTGCTTGGTTTTTTGAATTTCTTTTTGTGTGGAGTGAGGGAAATCCTGTTCTGGATTATTTTGTTGGGATGGACTGTATTATAAACTGAAGCATCCAAACAGTTGCCTGTTTTACACTGTTTTTTCGGAGCGTTTGCACATGGCCCGTTTGGAGGCCATGCGGTGACTCAGGTGCCCTTTGCATCTGCCTCCCTCTGGTGTGGTTCACCAGTGCTGCAATAGCCCTCCCAGCTGCTCGGGAGATCCCCCTAGGAAACGAAATACAGGCAGAGGGAGAAAGAGCCGGGGTTCCCACTCCACAGCCACTCACTGTAGTGAGTCGGGGTCTGGCGGCATCTCAGGGGCAGTGAGGGAGCAGGGCTGCCGTCAGCAAGAGAATGCTCCTCTTGGAGAAGAGGACAGTCTCTCAGTGGTGGCCAGTGATGGGCTCGGGGATGACGCTGACGGAGTGAGCCCTCTGAAGGGGGCAGCGAGCACGCAGAAGCAGGCCCGGCTCATCAAAAAGGGTTCCAGAACCTGTTGAAGAGGGTTGTGGTCGCACTGGACCTCACCTTGGACGGGGCCAGGGGCAGCACACCTGCGGTCCCCATATTTGATGCTCTTAAGGAGGCCATGATAGAAGGCTGGGCCGAGAGGAAGGGCCGCTTCCATTTTACACAAGAATTCTGGACCTTGACCTTTCGTCAGAGAGCCGTCTTTACTTGGCCTATGTGGATACCCAGTCATGGACATGATTATAGCTGCCATGGTCCTGCCACACAAAGACATTGTTGGAAAAAGCCCCCGCCTTAAACCTGGTCCACCCAGGGTGTTTGACAATGATCTTAAATCGGTCTATGGGTCACTTACAGCATTAGGTCACCTGTCTAATGCAGTAATGCCTCTCCAGGCCTACCTACAAAAACTTGCAGTGGGCGCGAGATAAATTATTAAGGAGGTAGAGGAAGTGTCTCATCTGATTTCCCAGGTTCAGAAGGACATGGCCCGGGCCAATGGCAAGGCTCTGGGCCAGGTGGTGACTTCTAGCCGCCACCTCTGGTTGGCGCAGACCAAGCTCCCGTCGTCAATGCAGGGTACGTTTGCTAGCCTTCCCCTTATCCCGGGAATCACCTTTGACCCTGGAGTGGACGACATCCTGCAACAGACTGACAGGGTCAGGAAGGACCAGGACATTAAGGCATTTCATGTCTCCACCTCTACTTCGTGCCCCTCCTTTCAGGTCAGTGCGTCAGGAGAGCCACCACCTACCACCACTCGAGAGGCATGTGGAGCCTCCACCTGCTCGGCAGCCCCGGAATGCCCCACAGTATCCTGCCCAGCAGAGAATCAAGAGGCGCAGGGAGGATGACCGCAGCTGGGGGAGGAATGAGTCTCCACCCGCCCTGCTCCCCAGAGGGGCGAGCCTCAGCAGTCTGTCTGAGCACAGGCATACAGAAATGCAGAGAGGTGAGGGGGAGAAAGAAGAGGAAGATAAGAGATGGAAGCAAAAGTAACAGATGAGTAAAGTAAAGGGATATAACAACACCACATTGCTGCACTCCTAAAACAGAGATTATTCCACAGACTGTTTGACACTGTGGATGCCCCTTTTTTCATTTGAGCACCTGCCCCTGAAGAACACTCTGCACGTCCCTGCTCTGGGCACAGGCTGAATGAAGGCATGTCTGCCTCAGGCAAGAATGGAGGCCATCCTTTCATTCCTGGGTTGCTTTCAGCAGGGTCAGACTGTGTTAGCCCTAGAGTGCTAGCATCTGTTAGGCTTGCTGACAGCAGCCTCACTATTGGTTCCCTTGGGCCTGCTCCATCTTATACCACTTCAGCTGTGGTTCAACCACCACAGACTTCACCCAAAGCGCCACAGGCACCATCGTCTAGTGGTATTAACGCAGTGTCTGAGGGCATTGTTGATGTGGCACTCATGCTCCTTTCTCTCAGGGGGGGTGAAGCTGCGCAGGATGTGCCACAGGGAGCTAGTGTGCACGGATGCCTCCATGACAGGACGGGGTGTGATGCACAAGGGCAGGTCAGCAAGTGGTCACTGGAAGCCTCCTTGGCTAGGCAGACATATCAACATCTTTGAGACCCGACCTGAACCAGGGGTTCTCTGTGGCACCCGGAACCACGACGGCTCAACCTCTAGGCTTGGCCTCTGAACGGTGCCAATGGTCAGAGCTAGGTCTTCAGGAGCGGGTGATAGCTAGTCTGCAGGGAGTCAGGGCTTCATCTACTAATGGAGCTTATAAGTTGCGCTGGCAAGCATTCAGCTCTTGGTGTTCAAAGAGCAATTTGAATCCAGTGTCCTGCAATGTACAGTCTGTACTGCATTTCTTGCAGTCTCTGCTAGATGCAGGGTCGGCGGCCTCCACTTTGAAAGTCTATCTGGCAGCTATTTTGGCGGGGCACGAGAGGCTTCCAGAGAGTCCCATGGGGATGCAACCCTTGGTCTCCAGATTTATGAGGTCTGATGACATCTGCGTCCAGTGAGAGCTGAGAAGGCTGCATGCTGAGACCTGGACATCGCATTATCAGCCTTTGCTAAGCTGCCCTTTCAGTCTGTATAACAGCGAATTGTCCTTTACTTTCACAGTTCAACTTCATTCCCCAAATCACTCAGATATTAAGATGTGATCAGTGAGTTTCACAGTATTGTGTTACTGTGTATTGCTCTTGAATGCAGTTTAGGATGTAATCAGTGTGCACACGTTCTTCTTAATCAACCATCCATCCATCCGTTTTCTAGCCGATTATCCAGGTCAGGATCACGGTGGCAACAGGGCAGCAGAGCAGCAACTTCCTCCAGGTTCTCCTGGCTGATCCCCAGATGCTGCTGGGCATGCTGGGAGATATAGTCCCTCCAGTGTGTCCTGGGTCTTTCATGCCTGGTTCTCCTCCAACAGGTTCCCCACCATCTGAAATCTCCTTCTATTGATCTGTATGCCGAGATCGAGGCCAAGTGGTAAAGCTGTCAGTCTGGTGCCACCTTGAAGCAGCTGGACTTCATGCCAACAATACAAACCTCCTCTTGCTCTTCCTCCTCCTCCTGCTCTTCCTCTTCCTCCTTTTCCTCCTCCTCCTCCTCTTCCTCCTCCTGTTCCTCCTGCTCTTCCTCCTCCCTCCTCCTCCTCTTCCTCCTGCTCTTCCTCTTCCTGTTCCTCCTGCTCTTCCTCCTCCTGTTCCTCCTCCTCCTCTTGCTCCTCCTCCTCCTCTTCCTCCTCCTCCTCTTGCTCTTCCTCCTCCTCCTCTTCCTCCTCTTCCTCCTGCTCTTCCTCTTCCTTCTCCTTTTCCTCCTTCTCCTATTCCTCCTGCTGTTCCTCCTCCTCTTCCTCCTCCTCCTCTTGCTCTTCCTCCTCATCTTCCTCTTCCTCCTCCTCCTCTTCCTCTTCCTCCTCCTTTTCCTCCTCCTCTTCCTCCTCCTCCTCCTGTTCCTCCTCCTCTTCCTCCTCTTCCTCTCTCAGCTGTGACTGCTGTTTCAGACTTTCCATTGAAGACTGAAGACTACAATCTGTCTACACATTCTTCTTAAATGTTCATTGCAGTGTG
Organism: Centroberyx gerrardi; assembly: GCF_048128805.1. NCBI lineage: Eukaryota > Metazoa > Chordata > Actinopteri > Beryciformes > Berycidae > Centroberyx > Centroberyx gerrardi. The sequence goes on from NC_136009.1 coordinate 31,798,864, forward strand.
TGTGTGTGTGTGTGTGTGTGTGTGTGTGTGTGTGTGTGTGTGTGAATGGACAGATGTGTTTTCAGGAAGTAGTTAAATGTGTTTGTAGGTTTTCCAGCAGCTGTTAGTAGTTTGTTTTTTAAAACTTTCTGCCCTCAAGTGGTGAAGAGCAGAATTGCAGGATGTTTTACAGCTGGTTTGAAAGTTCAGTGAAATGGATTAAGGTTTAAGGTTTGTTAATTTTAACATAATAGGAGGGTTAAGGCCTTTATGGTTTCTCCATTTCAAGTATAGCTATAGTAAGATATAGATATAATAACAACTTCATGTGATTTTGTTTTGGTGTAAAATTAAACAGAATCTGCTTCCAAAATGTACACAGCTTTACGTACATCCATTTTTCCACCTAGTTAGTCATGATGTCATCAAGGTTCCTAAAGTGTCTTGGCTGTTCATCTCTAGAACCCAGACTTCAGAACAGCTGGTTCCATATGGTTCCACTCATTCAGTCCATCAGGGAACTTACAGTGCAAGGGTAATGGAGAACTGAATTGGATTTGCATTGGTGAATGTCACTGCAGGCTCAGTAGAGCGTCGTCTACAGCTGTCTGGAAGCAGAGCGTCTTTGTCGAATCAAACGCAGCAAAACATTGTTTTCCAGACGCAGCCGTGATTCACGTTCAAATTGAATATTCTGCTCATGCAGTAAACACTGGTATAAAACCAGAGAATAACAGCAAAGACAATAGCCTGTCCTGCTGCTGGTGCTCAGCCTCTGCTCCATGTTCCCGCACAGAGTTCTGACCAATGAGGGAGCAGTTTGATCACACAGCAGAGCTGGAGCTGTGATTGGTCAGGAGTTAGTGAGGCTTATGGGTATCGTAGTAGCTGTCATGGAAACGTGTCAGATGATTAAAAAGCGTATATTTCAACACAGGTTGAAACATTCACAGTCACTGATCATAGTAATCACATAGAAGATAATCAGGCTGCTGATGCAGATCGGCTGTAAACAGAATGAAGGCGAACATGGAGAGCAGCTGACGGCTCATCCTGAAGAATCCTGCTGAAATACAAACAGCTCACTGATACACAGGCAGATTCACTCAAACGACTGTAAACCCAAACACCTTATCCAGCTGGTCACGCTTCATCTCTGCAGTGTTCAACACATTCAACACACAATACGTTTATTACTTTCCACCAATTCACTGAAATACCAAGTAATGGCAGTAAGTGTGTGTTGTCCCAAGCTTGACGTGTTGAAAATGACAAATCCTTTTTTAAGCATGCCTGTTAGCTTAACGCAGTTAGCTGAACGCCATTATCTTAACGCTGTTCTTCCTGTCTCCTCAGTTCTGGTCCTGCTGATCATCGCCATGAGGTGGAGGAAGAAGGAACCGTTGATGTTGGATGATGAGCGTGACATCCGAGAGAACATCGTTCGCTACGACGACGAGGGCGGCGGAGAGGAGGACACCGAGGCCTTCGACATGGTCGCTCTGAGGAACCTCAACACCGGGAAAAGCCGCCGTGATGTCACCCCCGAGGCGCCGCTCTTCTCCAGAGCGCCGCCGTACAAGATGGCAGCCTCGGCGCCCGACAACAGGATATTCCGGGACTTTATCTGGGACAGACTGCAGGAGGCGGACTTGGACCCGACGGCGCCACCTTATGACTCGCTGCAGACGTACGCCTTCGAGGGAAACGGCTCAGCGGCCGAGTCGCTCAGTTCGCTGGAGTCGCTCAGTTCAGATTCAGAGCAAAGCTATGATTTCCTCAGCGAATGGGGACCGAGATTCAGGAAACTGGCTGACCTGTACGGCCACAACGAAGGCAGCAGCACCTTCACCTCCTAGCCCTCAGTCAGCAGCACCCACGGGTGGCACCGCCGGTCAGCAGCACCCACGGGTGGCACCGCCGGTCAGCAGCACCCACGGTACATGGTACAGTCGGCTGCAGTACAGAAACTTAGAGAATTAGAGAGACACTAATCGGGAAAGATGAGATGGAATGAGGTTCTGATGGAGAACAGTCGACCGGTTTGTGGAACCTCATGTTGTGTCATTCCACTGTTCAGAGGTGCTGCTAGAATCTTTGTTTTTATATGAGGAAGAGACTTTGTTTCTATTTAAAAAGATGAAGAAAAAAGATGGAGGACCCAGAGCTCCAACATGTAGAAGGACAGCAGTGATCAGAGGAACCAGCAGGTGAACAAGAGACTGAGATGATGGGAGTTTCACACACAAACAGTTTTCATGTCAGCATTTTAAACAGTAAGAAACATTTCATGTCATCTACAGCAATGATCATGGAGTCTGCAGGTTTTCATTCCAACCAAACACACAGCAGCGGATTTCACTGATCAGCAGCTTCCACCAGAGGGGCGGAGCTAACCAGTGACATCAGCTGCTGTAGTTTGGTTGGACTGAAAACTGTGCGGCACATGACTGGAGACTCCTGATCTGCAGCATCAGCAACAGAAAATGTTTGGACAAATGTTCGGAAACGTTACATGAAGCCTCAGTCAGATGTTTTCTTCCCATTATGGATCTAGATGTTTGAGGAGTAGAACAGACAGACTGCTGCCAGTATTGCCTCAACTTTAAAATCCCCCTCTACCTCAAAATACACATTCACTCCTCCAATAATTAAACACAAGTGCAAAATAAACCTTTGACAGCTTCTGAATACATTTTTAACTGGAGTTCAGCTTCCATGCTGGCATTATTTGTATTGATCACTCTGTCAATCAGAGTGAAATAAGCTGAAGCAGAACCAGTAATCAGTAAATCCTGTTCCTTTCTCCTTAAAAAAAACAACATTGTTCTACGGATGATGTTCAGAAATGCCTCTATCAAAACCATGAAAAGGAAAGCAGATGTAATTTAATAATCAATCATTTCTTTGACAGACAGAAGACCGCAGCATGTGGAAACAGACGGTTTACAACAGCAGAAGAAAGTTTTAAATCATCAAATGCTGTTAAAGTCACAGATAAGAACTTTACTGGGTCAGGAGAGCAGAGGAGAGGAGGTGTAGGTTGGAGAACAGGCACCAAGGGATATGAATAAAAATAAAATAAAGAGAGATAAAGAGATCTCTGCGGTGTTAATATGTTGTATTCCTGTCCTCCAACAGCCAGCGCTGTTCCAGACTGAACTGGATTTACAAAAAGGTGGATTGTGGTCTACATCTCATGCAGTTCCCCAGAGAAAACACTCCAGTGCATTTCTACTGTTGGGCCGGTGCTTTAATCATATCATATTCAATGTAATGTACAATAATTGTTATTTCCATGTTTTTGTTGCATTACAAACTGCTCATTAAACACTCCTGGGTTTGGCTTCACTGTTGTTGTTGTTATTGTTGTGTGTGTTCATTTGTTTCCAGATGTTTCCAGATGTTTTACTGATCACACTTTAACAGTCTGGTACTCAGACTGACTTTGACTGAACTTAGAGACATTTCTTCAAACTTTTACATCTGAATGAGTTTTATAACAGATTTATGTTCTTTGCTCTGTGCTGAAGCAGAAAATCCATCGTTTCCAGTTAATTCTCTATGGAGCTGTGGACCCATAACCCATATATATATATATATACATATATATATACACACAATATATACCGTATATATATACAGTATATATACTGTATATATATACGGTCATGATCAACTAACTGACACTGTGGAAGTATTTAGTACTTAGTTAACAGTAGAGTTGTCATTACTAACAATTTAATAGTTTTAGTAATAACTAAAACTGCTATATAATTCATTAAATATATAACATACATGTACTTTATTAAATATGTTGCATCCATGAATAAATAATAATAATAATAACAAAAATAACAATAATAATTCTAATAAGAATAATAACTTAATTAAATAGCACATTTAAAAACAGTCAAAATAAAAGTAAAAACCTCTTCAACCGTAGGCCTATTTCTCAGGCCTCCTGCCTGAAATGACATGCCCCAAATTAATCATGAATAGCTCCTCAACCATAACGCCTATATGCATATTCCTGGTCTCCTTTGATAGGTAAGAAGCTAAGAATATGAATCCAATGTAAGTAAACCTATATCTATTACCATTCCAGAGTAAATAGAGATGCAATAAAGGAAAAAATAATATTTTCATCCTTGCCTAGTATATAATCTAAATTTAAAAGGCAATATCACCATTATAACCAAGATCCCATAGATAATGATGCAACTGAATGTCTTCTCCTACTCTTTGACTACAACTGTAACTGTAAATTTGATGAAAATACACTAAAATACAACATTTATGATACAATTTATAAAGATATACTCAGGCGGTCTCCATGTTTTGGCCATGTTTACTGTTTACATGTTGACTGTTTACTGGGAATTTTACTTCAAAACACTATTTATTTCAATATAGCCATGTTACAAATAACATAAATCTCCCAAAAACATTGAAATAGTAATAAAAACAATGAATATTGATCAATATTCAATATTCATATATGGGCCACAGAGCTCCATTCTATACAGGCAGATTTATGGAGATCGCTGGGGTCTTTCCTCACACGTGACCTATCGTTGTTTTCAGCTCAGTCAGAGGAACAGAATGGTATACGGCTCATTGGTGTCAGTACTTCGATACAGCCACCAGATGGCGACGAATGCCTGAGCTCCCTCCATAGAGCACGCATACAACTCAATCAAACGCATGCGGTGTACATTGCCTTCCGTTCCGGAGCCGTTCCGATCCCGTGCCCCGGCTGCCGGATCTGGTGGACATTGGGCTTTACGGTAGAAACGTGAGTAACTAAAATCTGCCGTTTTTGGCGAAAATAACATAAGCCTTGGTGAAATATTTTGGCAAGAACATAGGTTTTTGTCAGTATGACTGTAAAATGTTAATTTTGACTGCTACGTTTCCCCGGAAATGGCGGACATGTGTCGTTCCAATTCGTGGTGCGTTTAGGGTCATTGGAAAGCTTGGAATTTCTAGTTTCCAGCGATACCAAGCATGTTATTGTAGACTGACGAGAAAATTATCCCGGATCTTTTGATCACAACTTGTTCTTATATTTACAAAGTTTATATTTGTACGACTTAATTGTTAAAATACTTAGGAATAAGACATAGTTTGGTCAACATACAATTGGTTTACGGATTCTGAAAGCTGAAGACCCCATGTTTTCAAAACAGTATAACATTCATATATTCTATAAATAGACCATCTTCCATCACGATTTTGCTGCAAGATGCGACCGGGGCCCTCGTTAAGAACAAGAGGACAGAGGTGAAGAAGAGCAACATTCAAATCAATACCAGGAAATCCGTAAAATAAAAACCAAAATAAATACTAAGGATAAAATAAAATAAAAATGAAGATAAAAAGATGACATCACATAAAAGCAAGTCTATAAAAACGGGTTTTAAGAAGTGAAGTAAAAGACGTCACAGATTCTGCCGTTGCTCCTCAGGTCGAAAACATTCAGCCTGGACTTTGGAACGGACAGAAGGATCCGAAGACCTGAAGACCTGAAGATCTGAGGACCTGAACACCTGAAGATCTAAAGACCTGAAGACCTGAAGATCTAAAGACCTGAAGACCTGAAGATCTGAGGACCTGAACACCTGAAGATCTAAAGACCTGAAGATCTGAGGACCTGAAGACCTGAAGATCTAAAGACCTGAAGACCTGAAGATCTGAGGACCTGAACACCTGAAGATCTAAAGACCTGAAGATCTGAGGACCTGAAGACCTGAAGATCTGAGGACCTGAACACCTGAAGATCTAAAGACCTGAAGACCTGAAGATCTGAGGACCTGAGGATCTGAGGATCTGGAGATCTGAAGACCTGAAGACCTGAAGACCTGAAGATCTGAAGACCTGAAGATCTGAGGACCCGAGGATCTGAAGATCTGGAGATCTGGAGATCTGAGGATCTGAAGACCTGAAGACCTGAAGATCTGAAGACCTGGGGATCTGAGGATCTGAAGACCTGAAGACCTGAAGATCTGAGGACCTGAGGATCTGAAGATATGAGGACCTGAGGATCTGAAGACCTGAAGATCTGAGGATCTGAGGATCTGAAGACCTGAAGATCTGAGGATCTGACGATCTGAAGACCTGAGGATCTGAGGATCTGAGGATCTGAAGATCTGATGATCTGAGGATCCAAAGATCTGAGAATCTGAGGATCTGGAGATCTGAGGATCTGGAGATCTGAAGATCTGAGGATCTGAGGATCTGAGGATCTGAGGATCTATAAAGGTAAGATATAAGGTAGAAGGCCTTTCAACACAAACTTATCACACATTTATCCAAATATATCATCATTGTTTTGAGAAGACACCAGTTCCTGTCCTGCCTGAATCACTGGAAACATTTGACTCATTCTAAAAAACACTAAAGACCCTGAAGACACAGAAGACAGGAGCCCTGCTGCGTCTTTAGTTAGTTAGGTTAGTAGCCTATTACTTTTAGTATTAGTAGCCTATTAGTACTAGTGTAGTATTAGTAGTATTAGTATAGTATTAGTTTTAGTATTAGTAGCCTATTAGTACTAGTGTAGTATTAGTAGTATTAGTATAGTATTGGTTTTAGTATTAGTATTAGTATTAGTAGTATTAGTATTAGTGTAGTATTAGTAGTATTAGTTTTAGTATTAGTATTAGTACTAGTGTAGTATTAGTAGTACTAGTATAGTATTGGTTTTAGTATTAGTATTAGTATTAGTAGTATTAGTATTAGTGTAGTATTAGTAGTATTAGTTTTAGTATTAGTACTAGTGTAGTATTAGTAGTATTAGTAGCATTAGTATTAGTATTAGTAGTAGTAATAGTATTAGTATTAGTAGTCAAGTCAAGTCAAGTTTATTTATATAGCCCTTTATCACAAGCATGTCTCAGAGGACTTTACAGAGAATGTGTCTAGCTACATCTAACTAAACACAATCAGTGGTGAACAAAATTATGTAGGACAAACATAACGAAAAGCACAAGGTAAGCAGGAGCAGATTTAGCAAGACAAACAATCTACCTGTTCTACATAGCCTAACCCACCCGGTAGTAGTATTATTAGTATTAGTAGTATTAGTATTAGTAGCATTAGCATTAGTATTAGTAGTAATAGTATTAGTATTAGTAGTATTAATATTAGTAGAAGTATTAGTATTAGTAGCATTAGTATTAGTAGCATTAGTATTAGTATTAGTAGTAGTATTAGTATTAGTAGCATTAGTATTAGTATTAGTATTAGTATTAGTAGCATTAGTATTAGTATTAGTATTAGTAGTAGTATTAGTATTAGTAGCATTAGTATTAGTATTAGTATTAGTATTAGTATTAGTAGCATTAGTATTAGTATTAGCATTAGTAATAGTATTAGTATTATTAGTATTAATATTAGTATTATTAGTATTAGTATTAGTATTGGTAGTATTAGTATTGATATTAGTATTAGTAGTATTAGTATTAGTATTAGTAGCATTAGTATTAATATTAGTATTACCATTACCATTAGCATTTACCTGAAGTGACACAGGGTGGCGCATCACGCGCTTCACTCACCTGACTGAAAGCAAATTAGATGGGGCTTTTATTTTGACAGTGAAAGTGTACCCGGAAGTATTCTGTTGTAAAGTTCCGGGTCGCGGGTCCGCTGAGCTGTCCCGACGGTCTGATGTGTAACGGACTTTCCAGCTGAGCCGCGGGTTGATAATAATAATAATAATAACAATAATAATAATAATGCTGTCGGCTCGTCAGGCCGCTGCTGTGTGTTTCACAGCGACTGTTTTCATCTGCGTCCTGCGTCCCGCCGCCGCCTGGGACTCGGACTTGGAGCTGTTCGACCTGGTGGAGGAAATCCCGCAGACATTTTATCAGTTCCTGTCAGTGGAGCAGGTCCGTTATGTTGCTGCTGCTTTAGCTAAGTGCTAACTCTCTGTCTGCTGCTGTAACAGCCAGTATCTCCATGGCAACCACATAGCATTAGCCACCGGCTTTTACACCGCTAAGCTAACTAGCTAGCTCGTTGCTAATGCTAACTAATATGTGCCACGCAGACACAGTTAACCCAGCTAGCTAACCTAGTTAACTAACCCAGCTAATCTAGTTTGTCAACTAAGCTGACTAATTAACCCAGCTAACTAGACTAGCTACCAAATCAAACTGGCTAACTGTCCATGTAACCAACCCAGATGACAAAACCAGTAACTAACTAGCCTGCTGGTACAGTTAGTGTTGTGTAGTTTGGATCTGAGCTAACTAGCTGAGCTAGCTGTTAGCTAGCTGTTATCTCTGTACCAGACTCCATTCAGTCATCTGGCAGCTGTTGCGATCTACTGGTGAATTCAGCATGTAGAAAAGGAACAAGCAGCATGAATTTTAATAAAGTCTCACTCTGCTCACCACAGTGTGCTTTAGTAGAACCAGTTCAACTGGTTTTAGTAGAACCAGTTCAACTGGTTAAATTATACTGGAAAGTGCTGCTTGGTGTGAAGAGTGGATCCTAATGATGGTAAAGGTCTAAAATCTTGTACTCCCTGGTAGTTTTGAACGAGGTGTAATGAACCAGCCAGGTTAGCAGCGGGTTAGCAGTTAGCCCGTTAGCAGTTAGCCCGCATCACAACACTCAGCTTTCTAAATTCAGGGTCTGTTAACTTGACCAACTGTTTCAGTAAAGTCTTTAGGGAAGAGAAGCTCAACTCTAATCAGTGATGTCATCACAGCATGGAGCTGCTCCATTGATAATAAATGGAAGAGTAATTATGTGGAAAGAGAATGTTTGTCTGAGCTTCTACATGTAAATGAAGGTTATTATATAGCAGAACTAAAAATAATGACCCAGAAAATGTACAAAGAACTTAGATGAGCTTATCAGTCAGGATAATACTGACACAGAGTCAGCCTCTTTAATTCAACAAAAGTTAACAGAACCAGCTGTTGGTGATGTTCTTTTCATCTCTGGCTCCATTCAGTAGTTTGTTGTGTTTCTCTTCTTGGTGGATAACTGGCCTATCATAGACAAGGTGACGTCACCTCCAGATATTTCCAGCAGCTGCAGTGGAGTTTGATATGAGAAAATGTTTCAGGATGTAAAACATCAGCGGTAAACGTCAGGTTTTGGTGTCAGTCCCTCAGAATCAAAGAGTGAGGGCTTCTTTCTAGAGCCGCCATTTTGCACCAAGAGACGTTCAACAATCATACAGAAATCCATCGTAGAAGAGGAGAGAGACCAATTTCTCCACCGCAGGAGCAGGAGAGAGACCAGAATGCAATGTAGCAGAGAGACAGGAAGGAGAGAAAAGAGGAGAGAAAATGAGAAGAAACGTCATGTTTGTAGACTGAAAAACTCTCTCTCTCCACCTACATGTAAAACCCACAGGAAAGAGGCTCCACCAATAAACTAAATTACAACAGTTCATCATAAAATAGCTGTAATGTCTCTAACAGTGGAATGTGAGTTTCTTATTTTTGTTTTTACATGTCAGTTTGTCTTCCTCCTGCTGAGTTTAGGATGCTTCGTCTGCAGAGATCAAGAAGGCGTATCGCCGGCTGTCTCTCTCTCTTCATCCAGACAAGAACAAGGATGAGAACGCTGAAACCCAGTTCAGACAGGTAGGGTCTTCTTCATCTCTCTGATATTGTCAGACATTTCTGTTCATGTCAGGTTTCCTCCGCAGTAACATTCAGTCCAGGCTGAAGAAAGACTCCGCTGTATCACATGAATCCAGCAGAACCAAACCAGACCAGGGTCCCGTTTCACGTACCTGGCTAACTCAGTTAACCGGATAAGTTTGTTGACAATTTGGCATAAGCCCAGGATTTTCCATTTCACGAAGCGAGATAACAATTTAGCCAGACTTGTTACCAGGGCAACAGAGCCTTAAGCCCAAACCTGCAAAAACCCAGGTTAAAGTTTAAGTTAGCTGGATAGTCTGAACACATACAAGCCAGAAATCACACACAGCCAACAGCAGAAATGATTGCAGCGTTTATAAGAGCGGTTCTGGATCGATCATTATAAGGAGCATTTAGAAGGGAACATGTTTGTATTGATCCTTTAGCGCACGCAAATAATTATCTTTATGAACGCTATCGATTTAGTCGTGAGTGAATGATTTACCTGCAGCAATTAATAGATAGCAATTAATAAATTAATTAATTTATATCCACAGCATAAATGTACAGTGTCTCATAACGTTCAGACAATATTGAGAGCAATAGTAACAACTCTGATGCAAATAAGTTAGTTAGTTTATTGTCCTCAGAGAGGAAATTCTTTTCACAGTTGATGGACGCACGAAAACAGTTCAAAGACATGATACAAAATAACAAAACACACACGATCAATAAACAGAAACTCAAAAATACATTGACATTGTACAGTGGTACAGAGACAAAGTCATACTGACATTGTACAAACAAGTTACAAAAAGTTAATATTCACCGGGACGGGGGGGTGTTCCTATTTAAAGCTGGTATGGCAGAAGGGACAAAGCTCTTGCTGAAGCGGGCCGTCCTGCACATGGGCACTCTGTATCTACGACCAGAGGGAAGGAGGGTGAAGTGCCGGTGAAGTGGGTGTTCTGGGTCCTGTGCGGTTATGTGTGCTTTACGGGTCAGAGTTTTGGTGGTACGGTCGGATAAGTTGGGAGTGGGAAGGCCGATTAGTTTGGTTGCTGAATGGGTGATTTTTAGGAGTCTGTTCTTATTAGCAACTGTCAGCATGTTGAAAAAGCAGATGGCACCATACAGAAGAACTGGCTCAATGATACTGTGATGCAGGAGGAGGAGGAGATGGGGTTGGACGGACAGATGTTTTAATTTGCGGATGGCTGAGAGTCTCTGTTGGCAGCGTCTGTGAATGTCCGTGGTCTGCTGATTGAAGCTGAGGTTATTGTCCAGTGTGATTCCAAGGTATTTGAAGGCCTCAACCACCTCTACCTTCTCTCCCTTAGTTATGGTGTGGCTGGGGGTATGATCCGGTGTTGCAGGAGGGCTTATGAGCAGTTCTTTGGTTTTTGAGATGTTGAGGTGTAGAAAGTTATTGTCGCACCATGTGCTGAAGTGGGATATGGAGTGCTGGTAGGCAGAGAGAGAGTCCTTGTCATTGAGCAGTGCGAGGATGGCTGTGTCATCTGCATATTTGAAGTAGATGGTAGTGGGAGACGCGCTTTGGCAAATAATAATGTCCACTTGGTGACCGCATGGTTTGTCAGCTAAATTGTTATAACTTCATGACAGATTGTCCAATCATCATGAAACTTGGTGAACATGTTCAGATATCATCAATAACCACGTGTGCAAAGCTGTTTTAAGATTGAACAGTAGGGGGCGCCACAAATGCCATTCATTCATTCATTCATTCATTCATTCATATTTTTATATTTGATTTTCAGTTGTTGTCAGGTCCTTTTCTTGCCACTGCCAGACGCCCGGGGAAGTAATTAAAAATAATATAGCCTACTATTTAATATTTCAGTTTGGTGACATTATTAGAAAGTGTCCAAATATTATGGGCTTACAATCACTTTACAATTTACCAGAATGAAATTAGCCACACTCTTTAGTGAATAAAAGTTTTTTTATTCACCAAAGAGTGAAAAGTTTTTTATGTTCTCTGCCTCCATCCTCCCTCATTTTAGCCGCTCTGCCAGTGTTGGATTTTCTGGATAATATTGTTTTTTCTTCCGGTGACAAAAATATAATTTGCTAAACTGAAACCACAAAAAAAAATCAAAGCAATATACAGGTTACATTATGAGAATTCAAAAAAGGTGTTGCTTTGGTCAATTTCAATATGTTACGTCATCCTGCAAAGGTATCCTCACCTCGTCTCATGTCCATATAAGGAGTGTGATCATGTTTTTGGCGTGCGATTCATCTCCCCTTTGTAGCAGAGCAGGTGCGCACAGTTATCCAAGATGATTTAATGCGGGATTGACTAATCAAATCTGAATCCACGTTCGTGAAACCGACTAAGCCTGAGCTCAATTGATAAGATAATTTGATACGGCACGCGTCCAATTATCCTGGATTGTTTAAGCCACGTACGTGAAACAGGGCCCAGACCAAACCAACCCAGAACAAACCAAATATATGCGCTGAAGTGTTTAGCTTGTTGCTAGCAAAAATACTACTTAGACTAGAAAACGGTTACAGAAATCAACGGACCCAGTGCCATTAGAGACATAAATATACGAAGGTAAAAATGGACCGACTTTTAAAATCCTGCTTTAAACGTAGACTGTGACAGAGACGATTATGTGAAACCCCGTTCATTTTCCCTACGGAGAAATCGCTATGGAACCGTGAGCCATATTTGGGCAAGGTTGACGTCATTCGACTTACGAGGTCTATACAAACAAGGCGCTTTATTTCTTTATTTCTTCATGTCACCCTGAGGAGAAACCTCATGTCACCCCGAGGAGAAACCTCACGTCACCCCGAGGAGAAACCTCACGTCACCCCGAAGAGAAACCTCATGTCACCCCGAGGAGAAACCTCACGTCACTGAGGAGAAACCTCATGTCACTGAGGAGAAACCTCATGTCACCCTGAGGAGAAACCTCATGTCACCCCGAGGAGAAACCACATGTCACCCCGAGGAGAAACCACACGTCACTGAGGAGAAACCTCACGTCACCCCGAGGAGAAACCTCACGTCACCCCGAGGAGAAACCTCACGTCACCCCGAGGAGAAACCTCACGTCACCCCGAGGAGAAACCACACGTCACTGAGGAGAAAGCTCTCGTCACTGAGGAGAAACCTCATGTCACCCTGAGGAGAAACCTCATGTCACTGAGGAGAAACCTCATGTCACTGAGGAGAAACCTCATGTCACCCTGAGGAGAAACCTCATGTCACTGAGGAGAAACCTCATGTCACTGAGGAGAAACCTCATGTCACCCTGAGGAGAAACCTCATGTCACTGAGGAGAAACCTCATGTCACTGAGGAGAAACCTCATGTCACCCTGAGGAGAAACCTCATGTCACCCTGAGGAGAAACCTCATGTCACTGAGGAGAAACCTCATGTCACCCCGAGGAGAAACCTCATGTCACTGAGGAGAAACCTCATGTCACCCTGAGGAGAAACCTCATGTCACTGAGGAGAAACCTCACGTCACCCCGAGGAGAAACCTCACGTCACCCTGAGGAGAAACCTCATGTCACTGAGGAGAAACCTCATGTCACCCTGAGGAGAAACCACACGTCACTGAGGAGAAACCTCACGTCACCCCGAGGAGAAACCTCACGTCACCCCGAGGAGAAACCACATGTCACTGAGGAGAAAGCTCTCGTCACTGAGGAGAAACCTCACGTCACTGAGGAGAAACCTCACGTCACCCCGAGGAGAAACCATACGTCACTGAGGAGAAACCTCACGTCACCCCGAGGAGAAACCATACGTCACTGAGGAGAAACCTCATGCTGCAGCTACCCCTGGTCAGTCTGGAGAACCAGCACTGAGAGTCCTGACCTCCTCCTGCAGCAGCTGGATGGTTCAGGTTTTCCTGCGTTGTAAATGTTGGGCTCCAAACTGAAATTCTGAGCCAAATGTTTTAAAGTAATGTAATCTGCTCAGGATGTTTTCCACAGCAGATTGATGGATGAGAGCCGGTGTGTTTCTGCAGCCTGAACTCTTCTGTTCTTCTTCTGTGTTGCAGCTGGTTTCCATCTATGAAGTCCTGAAGGACGAGGAGAGAAGACAGAGGTCAGCTCCATCTTTCTGCTTTAGAACAAAAAACAGAACCACAACTGATCCAGTTCACTAATGAAGTTTCTCTGCCTCACAAACTGACATTTTAACCGGTTTACTGACTGCAGTTGGGATTTATGTATATATTGACTTTGTTTTTTTTATGTGTGTGTATTGACTGTGTGTGTGTGTGTGTGTGTGTGTGTGTATTTGCTGTGTGTGTATTGACTGTGTGTATGTGTGTGTGTATTGACTGTGTGTGTGTGTGTGTGTATTGACTGTGTGTGTGTGTGTCTGTGTGTATTGACTGTGTGTGTGTGTGTCTGTGTGTATTGACTGTGTGTGTGTGTGTCTGTGTGTATTGACTGTATGTGTCTGTGTGTATTGACTGTGTGTGTGTCTGTGTATTGACTGTGTGTGTGTGTGTGTGTGTATTGACTGTGTGTGTGTGTGTGTTGACTGTGTGTGTGTCTGTGTATTGACTGTGTGTGTGTGTGTGTGTGTGTATTGACTGTGTGTGTGTGTGTGTGTTGACTGTGTGTGTGTGTGTCTGTGTGTATTGACTGTGTGTGTGTGTGTTTCTGTGTGTATTGACTGTGTGTGTGTGTGTCTGTGTGTATTGACTGTGTGTGTGTGTCTGTGTGTATTGACTGTGTGTGTGTGTGTCTGTGTGTATTGACTGTGTGTGTGTGTGTGTGTGTGTGTATTGACTGTGTGTGTGTGTGTCTGTGTGTATTGACTGTGTGTGTGTGTGTCTGTGTGTATTGACTCTGTGTGTGTGTGTGTCTGTGTGTATTGACTCTGTGTGTGTGTGTGTGTGTATTGACTCTGTGTGTGTCTGTGTGTATTGACTCTGTGTGTGTGTGTGTGTGTGTATTGACTCTGTGTGTGTCTGTGTGTATTGACTCTGTGTGTGTGTGTGTGTGTATTGACTCTGTGTGTGTGTGTGTGTATTGACTCTGTGTGTGTGTGTGTGTGTGTATTGACTCTGTGTGTGTCTGTGTGTATTGACTCTGTGTGTGTGTCTGTGTGTATTGACTCTGTGTGTGTGTGTGTGTGTATTGACTCTGTGTGTGTGTGTGTGTATTGACTCTGTGTGTGTCTGTGTGTATTGACTCTGTGTGTGTGTGTGTGTGTGTATTGACTCTGTGTGTGTGTGTGTGTATTGACTCTGTGTGTGTGTGTGTCAGGTATAATGACATCCTGGTGAACGGTCTCCCTGACTGGCGGCAGCCGGTCTTCTACTACCGGCGGGTGAGGAAGATGAGTAACGCTGAGCTGGCCTTCCTCCTCTTCCTCATCCTCACTGTGGGACACTACGCCGTCATCTGGTCCATCTACCTGGAAAAGCAGCTGGTGAGAGCCAATCGGCACCGTCCATACACCGAGACAGCCAATCGGCATCGGTCATCTCCTCAGATCCCCACTGCCCGGTCCGACCAATCAGGGCTGCGGTCGGATGTGCGGGCGTGTGATTGGCTGAGAGGCTTTGATCTGTCGGTACAGTAGACTGAAATCTGTTTGAATTCTCCTGTTTTAATTTATTCTGATCTGTTTCAGGACGAACTGCTGAGCAAGAAGAAGAAAGAGAAGAAGAAGAAGCTGAACTCCAAACCTGCGGAGGAGCTCAGGTGTTTCGGTCAGGAGAAGACGGACAGGTCGGTCTGAAACCACTTCAGCCCCTTTCACACATGAAACCGTAAAAGAGCCGGATTAAGTTTTCCGGTAAAGGCTTCAGTTCCTGTCGTTCACTCAAGACCAGTCAGGCCTTTCTGTTTTTTAACATAATGCTGCCGTTCACACAATACTAAATTCCTCTGTTGTTCCCGGAAATGACCTTTAACCTCCGGAGTCTCTGCAGTTTGAAACACGTTGGCTGATCTCTCCGTCCGCCCGACTCCCAGGATCTCTCTGATCTCTCCGTCCGCCCGACTCCCAGGATCTCTCTGATCTCTCCGTCCGCCCGACTCCCAGGATCTCTCTGATCTCTCCGTCCGCCCGACTCCCAGGATCTCTCTGATCTCTCCGTCCGCCCGACTCCCAGGATCTCTCTGATCTCTCCATCCGCCCGACTCCCAGGATCTCTCTGATCTCTCCGTCCGCCCGACTCCCAAGATCTCTCTGATGTCTCCGTCTGTCCGGCTCCACATGTCCCTCTGCAGTGAAGCTGCAGCCGGTCGTCCGGTGGTTTGTTTCCCTCCTACAGTTCAACAACACAGCGTCCGGACGTTGTGCTTGTTCGGTTTGTGTATTTTTTTGGTCATTCTATTTTCTTTTCAGAAACAGAAATTAAAAATGAATGGTGATTTGATTTTCATTTCAAAATCTACAAATGAAATGGAAGGCGTTTTCCTGGTCAGAAACGGCAGATAAAACATTTATAAAGGACTTAATTTTCCTTTACCCCTTCAAGATGAAGCAGTGTTTTATAAATATGAAGAAAAGACATGAAGCAGATAATAACCAGGTTGTGATAACCAGGTTGTGGGAATGTGCGAACCTGGGCATAAACCCCAGTCAT
The DNA here is from genome assembly GCF_048128805.1 of Centroberyx gerrardi. Taxonomy (NCBI): domain Eukaryota; kingdom Metazoa; phylum Chordata; class Actinopteri; order Beryciformes; family Berycidae; genus Centroberyx; species Centroberyx gerrardi. The sequence continues at coordinate 31,815,065 of NC_136009.1, forward strand.
GTGTACGTCGCTTTGGATAAAAGCGTCTGCCAAATGGTCATCATCACGGGCCAGAAAAATCAGACTCGTTAATAATAGCTGGTTGATTGATCATACAGCAGTAGGTCTAATTATGATCCCATATGTGCGATATTCTAATATCCACGTGTTGGAGCTTTCGCAGCACTCAGGAATAGGAAGGTGAAATTATTCCAGACAGGATGATGGATTAGTAAAATGGTCTTTGAACATATTTTCTATCAGAAATAAAGTCTATTACTGAATTAAACAGCGCCTCCCTCTTTGCTACTTCTGTCTCTCTCTCTCTCTCTCTCTGTCTCTCTCTCTCTCTCTCTCTCTGTGCTGAAAGACTCACAGCAGCAGCTTCTCAGCCCCAAAACAGGCTTTTTCGTTAGTTTTCTTGCTATTTTATTTTCTGTTTTACAAAGAAAAAAGGAAAATCAAGTCCTTTATAAATGTTGTATTTGCCGTTTCTGACCAGGAAAATGAAAAATACTTTCTATTTCCGTTTTTCAGTTGTGGATTTTTAAATGAAAATCAAATCATCATTCTGTTTTCATTTGTTAATTTCTGTTTCTGTAAAGAAAATAGAATGACCAAACAATACACAGACAGGTTTGTGCTGTTAATGCTCTGGCATCGTTCACACAGACGGTCGATATGGATCTTTACTGTAACGTTACGTTGTCCGGACCAGAGAAACTGAAGAACTGATTTACTGGCATTTCACCACCGGCTGCTGTTCACATGGTTCACGTGTCTGAAAGGGGCTTTACTGTTACGGAGATCGAACCTGTGGCCTTTCAGTAACGGGACGTCTCTCCGACTGCTGGAGTTTTAGTGATGGTGAAATATTCCATGATATTAAAGTCAAGTCCAGTTTATTTGGCTTTTCCGTCATGTGCCACAGTCGTCATGTGCCACAGTCGTTATTTGCCACAGTCTGTTGGTTCAGCTGGTTTCTGACTCCTCCTGTTTCAGTATTTTTGTAGCTTTTCATCTCATTTTTTATTGTTTTCGTTGTGGTTCTTCTCTTGGGTGATGAACACAACTATGCAAGTTTGACATCATTATGAACTCTACTGCTCCAGTTCCAGCTGGAGGTTCTGGAGCTACGACCCAAAGGAGTTCAAGGAGAAGAGCCAGCTTTTCCCCTTGCCAGCTTTTCCCCCTGCCAGCTGTTCCCCCTGTCATCTGTTCCCACTGCCAGCTGTTCCCACTGCCAGCTGTTCCCCCTGCCAGCTGTTCCCCCTGCCATCTGTTCCCATTGCCAGCTGTTCCTCCTGTCAGCTGTTCCCCCTGCCAGCTGTTCCTCCTGCCATCTGTTCCCCCTGCCAGCTGTTCCCCCTGCCAGCTGTTCCCCCTGCCAGCTGTTCCCCCTGCCAGCTGTTCCTCCTGCCATCTGTTCCCCCTGCCAGCTGTTCCCCCTGCCAGCTGTTCCCCCTGCCAGCTGTTCCCCCTGCCATCTGTTCCCCTTGCCAGCTGTTCCCCCTGCCAGCTGTTCCCCTGCCAGCTGTTCCCCCTGCCAGCTGTTCCCCCTGCCAGCTGTTCCCCCTGCCATCTGTTCCCATTGCCAGCTGTTCCCCCTGCCAGCTGTTCCCCCTGCCAGCTGTTCCTCCTGCCAGCTGTTCCTCCTGTCATCTGTTCCCACTGCCAGCTGTTCCCACTGCCAGCTGTTCCCCCTGCCAGCTGTTCCCCCTGCCATCTGTTCCCATTGCCAGCTGTTCCCCCTGCCAGCTGTTCCCCCTGCCAGCTGTTCCTCCTGCCAGCTGTTCCTCCTGTCAGCTGTTCCCCCTGCCAGCTGTTCCCCCTGCCAGCTGTTCCCCTGCCAGCTGCCCCCTGCCAGCTGTTCCCCCTGCCAGCTGCCCCCTGCCAGCTGTTCCCCTTGCCAGCTGTTCCCCCTGCCAGCTTTTCCTCCTGCCAGCTGTTCCCCCTGCCAGCTTTTCCTCCTGCCAGCTGTTCCCACTGCCAGCTGTTCCCCCTCTCAGCTGTTCCCCCTGCCAGCTTTTCCCCCTGTCAGCTGTTCCTCCTGCCAGCTGTTCCTCCTGCCAGCTGTTCCCCCTGCCAGCTGTTCCCCCTGTCAGCTGTTCCCCCTGCCAGCTGTTCCTCCTGCCAGCTGTTCCCCCTGCCAGCTGTTCCCCCTGCCAGCTGCCCCCCCCACTGTTCCCCCTGCCAGCTGTTCCCCCTGCCAGCTGTTCCCCCTGCCAGCTGCCCCCCCCCACTGTTCCCCCTGCCAGCTGTTCCCCCTGCCAGCTGCCCCCCCACTGTTCCCCCTGCCAGCTGTTCCCCCTGCCAGCTGTTCCCCCTGCCAGCTGCCCCCCCCACTGTTCCCCCTGCCAGCTGTTCCCCCTGCCAGCTGACCCCCCGCTGTTCCCCCTGCCAGCTGTTCCCACTGCCAGCTGTTCCCCCTGCCAGCTGTTCCCTGTCAGCTTTTCCTCCTGCCAGCTGTTCCCCCTGCCAGCTGTTCCCCCTGTCAGCTGTTCCTCCTGTCAGCTGTTCCCCCTGCCAGCTTTTCCTCCTGCCAGCTGTTCCTCCTGCCAGCTGTTCCCCCTGCCAGCTTTTCCTCCTGCCAGCTGTTCCCCCTGCCAGCTTTTCCTCCTGCCAGCTGTTCCTCCTGCCAGCTGTTCCCCCTGCCAGCTTTTCCTCCTGCCAGCTGTTCCCCCTGCCAGCTTTTCCTCCTGCCAGCTGTTCCCCCTGCCAGCTTTTCCTCCTGCCAGCTTTTCCTCCTGCCAGCTGTTCCCCCTGCCAGCTGTTCCCCCTGCCAGCTTTTCCTCCTGCCAGCTGTTCCCCCTGTCAGCTGTTCCTCCTGTCAGCTGTTCCCCCTGCCAGCTGTTCCTCCTGCCAGCTGTTCCCCCTGCCAGCTTTTCCTCCTGCCAGCTGTTCCCCCTGCCAGCTTTTCCTCCTGCCAGCTGTTCCTCCTGCCAGCTGTTCCCCCTGCCAGCTTTTCCTCCTGCCAGCTGTTCCCCCTGCCAGCTTTTCCTCCTGCCAGCTGTTCCCCCTGCCAGCTTTTCCTCCTGCCAGCTTTTCCTCCTGCCAGCTGTTCCCCCTGCCAGCTGTTCCCCCTGCCAGCTTTTCCTCCTGCCAGCTGTTCCCCCTGCCAGCTGTTCCTCCTGCCAGCTGTTCCCCCCCCCTTTCACCACTGTTCCCCCTGCCAGCTGTTCCTCCTGCCAGCTGTTCCCCCTGCCACCTCTGCTTCTGCTCACAGATCTAATGAATGGAAACTAAAGGTTATATTATGTTGTGTTTCTTGTCTGCAGAGTTCAGGACAAACCTCACTGGCAGGACATCCTTCCTCTCAAGCTCAGTATCTGGCTGTACCTGTCAATCAAAGCACTGCCTCAGACCATCCAGGTACTGTAGGATCAACTGTCTGTCTGTCTGTCTGTCTGTCTGATCAGGCTTTTTGTGTTGTTGAATGTGTGTGTGTGTGTGTTTTCCAGGAGGTGAAGCAGTATTATGAAGACTATAAGGAGATGAAGATGAAGGAGAGAGAGGAAGCTGAGGCCATGGCCGAACAGGAAGCTACTCAAAGTAAAATAATTAACTGGATTCCCTCTTTCTGCACAGTTTTAGTTCCTCTGCAGTATGAAGCTTTAAAGGTTAAACATGGAGCTACCACTGCAGGATGGATGTTAGTATATTGGTAAATATTGGTGTATGGGCACAATACATTTTACCCATTTATGATGATAAAACATTTACAAAGTGCTTTACAGACAGTGAGATATAAATAACTAAAAGCTAGTTTGGTAAACAATAAAAATGTCAGACATGAATCCTAACAGGGTTACAGAAGAATACAACAGTCTGGTCTTTTCTGTAGTTACAGAGCTTTAGGAAAGCATGCAGCTCTTTGCCTCTCCATGTTTCAGGCTACTGTACTGAATATACTGGAGAATGTTCTGTAGCTTTGCAGCAGCTGTATTTCCAGGTCATTGATATGACATCACTTCCTTTTTGACTGATGTAAACCCTCAGGAGAAAAGAGGCCAAAGGTCAAGAAGCCAAAGGTTGAGTTTCCTGTGTACGAACCGTCATCAGAGAGTCTTTACCAGAGCTACGAGCAGGAAACCTCCATCGAGGAGATTGAAGACCAGATGGACGACTGGCTGGAGGAGCGCCGGGCCGGCAAGAAGAAGGTCTGTAGTCTTGTTAATAACACGTTAATTATGTGATAATAAAGGTAATAACAGGTTCATTATCTGACTGTTAATAACAGGTCAGTTATCTAGTGATGTTAATAACAGGTTAACCAAATAATAATAACATTATTAACAGGTAAATTAAACAATAATAACAATATATTAATTATCTGACTGTTAACAGGTTCATTGTCTAATGTTAATAACAGTTTAATTATCTGATAATAACATGAATAGGTTAATTATCTAATAATCTTAACATGTTAATTATCTGATGATGTTAATAGCAGGTTAATTATCTAGTGATGTTAACATGAATAACTACATAATATTCTGATGTTAACATTAATAACAGGTTAATATTCTGATGCTGTTAACATTAGTAACTAGTTAATTATCTAATAATGTAAACATTAATAATTAGTGAACATTCTGATAATGTTAACATTAATAATTAGTGAATGTTCTGATAATGTTAACAGTTAATATTCTATGGGATGGGACGATGTAATCTCACGATTCGATTCAGCCGCGACTCGATGTGATAAAAGTCAGATGAATACAAAGTTTGATTGTACAACATTGCAATTATTTATTTGACCAAACTAGAAATCTTTTTATCGATGTTTTTGTTGCAGTGGTAAAGAAGAATAGTCGCCCAGTCAGAATAAAGATGGCTCATATAACCTCCTCAATCAGAACAAACTGCCCATTCTGAATGAAGCTTCAGTCTGTTAGAGAGAGCTGTTTCACTCTTTCATAACATTCATCATGTAAACACTCGTTCTGATCACTGTCTTTAGTTGGACCAGGCCGCCTGTTCTGAACCCCGGGGCGGCGGGTGCTGACTCCGCTCACCTGGGCCAGTTCCGGCGTATGCCGGTGACAATTACAAGTGCACCCAATCACTGCGGCGCAAAACAAAACGTGTTTCTGACACTTTTGGAGTCGTATGTTGTGATGAAGCTGCTGCTTCGTCAGAGAGAACAGCTGTAAAGCTCCAGACGCAGAGCCATCTGTTAAAAACTAAAGCCCATGTTAGATTCTGTACACTGTATTTATGTCTGAAACTTTTACTGTGATTCCATACTGTGGAGCATGTAAACACACCATGCGATCCTTATTTAGCGTTCATGTAAACACATTTAATTCAGAATGAATAAATATGGATCATGTGACCGCAGCCTCTCGGCTGTCTGGACTCAGCTGCTGCTGCTGCTGTTGCTCCAGATCTGGATCAGAACATCAGAGTGAGTTTGACTGTGGCTGCAGGTCTGTCAGTCGCTGTAGAGCTGCTGTGAAGAAGCTGGATCAGAACATCAGAGTGAGTTTGTCTGTGGCTGCAGGTCTGTCAGTCGCTGTAGAGCTGCTGTGAAGAAGCTGGATCAGAACATCAGAGTGAGTTTGTCTGTGGCTGCAGGTCCGTCAGTCGCTGTAGAGCTCCTGTGAAGAAGCTGGATCAGAACATCAGAGTGAGTTTGTCTGTGGCTGCAGGTCCGTCAGTCGCTGTAGAGCTCCTGTGAAGAAGCTGCCACTCGTCTCACCGGCCAAGCTCTGCTCACATATCCTCTTCCTTCTCCTCCATGTCTGCCGCTTGGCTTTGTGGTTTTGCACTGCAGACTGTTTGTTGCTCCCTCTGCTGGTCAAACTGTGTGATGGGAGGAGGTGGAGGAGGTGGAGGAGGAGGAAGTGGAAGAGGAGGAGGAGGTGGAGCAGGAGGAGGTGGAAGAGGTGGAAGAGGAGGTGGAGCAGGAGGAGGTGGAAGAGGTGGAGGAGGTGGAGGAGCAGGAGGAGGTGGAAGAGGTGGAGGAGGTGGAAGAGGAGGAGGAGCAGGAGGAGGTGGAAGAGGTGGAGGAGGAGGAGGTGGAGCAGGAGGAGGTGGAAGAGGAGGAGGTGGAGCAGGAGGAGGTGGAAGAGGTGGAGCAGGAGGAGGAGCAGGGGAGAGGCAGATCACATCGATGCACATTGTCATGATTTTACATCTCGAATTATCGTACTACGATATATCGTCCCATCCCTATATTCTAATAATATTAACATTAATAACTACTTAGTATTGTAATGATGCTAACTTTAATGTCAACATACATACAGTTAATATTCTAATAATGTTAATATTCTACTGACGTCAAACAAATAGTTAATATTCTAATGACATTAAATAGATAGTTAATATTCTAATGTCGTTAAACAAATAGTTAATATTCTAATGACATTAAATAGATAGTTAATATTCTACTAATGTTGCCATGAGCAGACAAACTACATGATGAAGGTTCTGGTTCCTGGTTCTCCAGCAGAGTGAAGGTTCTGTTGTGTTCTTTGTTCTGTTGTGGTTCTCCAGCAGAGTGAAGGTTCTGTTGTGTTCTTTGTTCTGTTGTGGTTCTCCAGCAGAGTGAAGGTTCTGTTGTGTTCTTTGTTCTGTTGTGGTTCTCCAGCAGACTGCAGAATGGACGGAGGACGAGCTCAGCCTGCTCAGCAGGTTGATGGTTAAATTCCCAGGAGGAACACCAGGCCGCTGGGAGAAGATCGCCCACGAGCTGGGAAGATCCGTGAGCGAGGTCAGACTCTATTCTATTCTATTCTATTCTATTCTGTTCCCCCTCTTCTCTCTCTGACATAGAGTTAGAGCTGGAAGATCCGTGAGCGAGGTCAGACTCTATTCTATTCTATTCTATTCTATTCTGTTCCCCCTCTTCTCTCTTTGACAGAGTTAGAGCTGGAAGATCCGTGAGCAAGGTCAGACTCTATTCTATTCTATTCTGTTCCCCCTCTTCTCTCTCTGACATAGAGTTAGAGCTGGAACATCCGTGAGCGAGGTCAGACTCTATTCTATTCTATTCTATTCTATTCTATTCTATTCCCCCTCTTCTCTCTCTGACAGAGTTAGAGCTGGAAGATCCGTGAGCAAGGTCAGACTCTATTCTATTCTATTCTATTCTATTCTGTTCCCCCTCTTCTCTCTCTGACAGAGTTAGAGCTGGAAGGTCCGTGAGCGAGGTCAGATTCTGATTCTGTTAATTTCCCCAAGATTAATAAAGATTTGGACTGAACTGAGCCACCAGCAGCCAATCGTCTGGACTGACTGGAATATTTAACAGCGACTTCATGCACTAAATGCACTGGAGATGGATAGTATACCTAAACTCAATTATTTGCTCCAGTCCCTCCTCATTAGTATTCAAGGAAAATACTTCAAACAGTTTGATAAGATATGCAAAGACTTCCGACCCAGGATGCATCTGGAGAGGCTCCAGCCCGCTGTGGAGCAGGGAGGCGCGGGACGTCCCGGCTCCTTCTCTGTTCCTGTGGATATAATATGAGACAGATGGTTAGAGGAGAGGGGGTGTCTCTCTCCACCTGGGAGAGAGAGAGTAGCCTGGTGTCTCCTCTCCTTTTGTCATGCAAATTATCACCAGAACTACAAGCTCCTCCCATCACATCTCATCTACAGTCTGAGTCTGGAGGCTCAACAGGATCCAGTATGAATCCATCTCTTCATTTTGAATCCTCTATTTGGTTAAACCCCAAGCTCTGTAAGGAAAATCTTCCTTTTTATGGAAAGAATGGATTAATAATGGGATTCTCATAAGAGGGGATTGACAGTGTTCCATTTGTCAAACAAATAACTAACCTACACTCACTGGGCACTTTATTAGGAACACCTTACTAATACTGGGCAGGTATCAGCTTTCAGCTCAGTGTCATCCGGCTACCAGAGTGCTATCCTCCTGCAGGTGGGACGTGTTGCGTTCTGATGCTGTTCTGCTCCCTCAGCTGTAAAGAGGTTATCTGAGTTACTGAAGCCTTTCTGTCAGCTCCGACCGGTCTGGTCGTTCTCCTCTGACCTCTCTCATCGACGAGGCGTTTCCGTCCGCAGAACCGCCGCTCGCTGGATGTTTTTTGTTTTTCGCACCGTTCTGTGTGAACTCTAGAGACTGTTGTGCGTGAAAATCCCAGGAGATCAGCAGTTTCAGAAATACTCAAACCGGCCCGTCTGGCACCAACAGCCACGGTCAAAGTCACTGAGATCACATTTTTTCCCCATTCTGATGTTTGATCATGAACTGAAGCTGCTGACCTGTACCTGGATGATCTTATGCATTGCACTGCTGCCACATGATTGGCTGAATGGATAATTGCATGAATAAGCAGGAGTACAGGTGTTCCTAATAAAGTGCTCGGTGAGTGTATATATCTAAAGTGCTCCCTTTAAAGTACTTTGTGTCAAAGATAACATAACTTAAAAATATAAACAGTGCTACACTGTTCTGTTTGTTGTTGCTTTTGTCTACAAGGTGAAGAATAGAAATGAGACTCCTTTTACAGAGAAATCAGCTTTTCTGCCCTCTGCCCTGCTGCATCTCTCTGCTGTCAGTCTCTCCTGTATCTTTACATCGTTAAATCACTATCCTTTGACATTATTATCTACTCTGTTTTACTGCTCAGCAGCTCCTCTGGTCCAGACTGTCCTGCTCCTCCTCAGGACCAGTCCTGTTCCTTCTTTGAAAATATGTTTCAATATTAATCTGGATTGAGGGAGCAAACATTCAGAGTCAGAGTTAAAAAGTTAATATTAACGTTATCGGTATATACTGACTAGCAGCTAGACCGTGTGCTAATCTCAGAAACCCAGCAGTATTCAGAGTAACGTTAACTGTAGGGCTGACCCGGATGCTTCGAAGCTTCAAAGCTTCTACCGTTGCCATGGTAATCGACGTCCAAATCAGTATTCAAATGCTGTGTTTTTTTTGTTTTGTTTTGTTTTTTTTATTCATTGGACGAAAAGTTACGTTTCCATCCTGTACATCTCTGTACACGCGTACAGAAACGCTCTGTATCCGGACATGTCTGGACGTGCCAGGAGATATTCGGGCCGCCACACGTCCGTAATTCCTCGAGAACGCACAACTTTTGTGTACCGGAGATTTCTATTACTGTACACGCCTCGTTAAATGTCAGCTCACTCCCGTATACTGTTGCAAATTACCAGATATCACTGTACACTCACCGGTAATCTCCGTGCACCTGCACACATGGTCCAAATACGTCCAGAAAAGTCAGTTTTCCACCTTAACTCACGTCCAAACACGTCCGGAAGAGGCCGATTATCTCCGCCCACATCAATGTATATTTGCCAGAAAAGTCCGTGGAACACAGGGCTTTCCTGTGCTCAGACTTACTTTCCCGTTGTTCAGGTGTCCTGGATGTGGGTCATGAAGCCTCTTGTTTTTATTCAGTGATTCTATTGGAGTATCTTATGGGGAAAAGATTTAAATGTTGTATTTACTGAGAAAGAATGGGATGCTCAAACCGGTCAGGTTTCAGATGGATGTAAAGCGTCAGCTTGGAATTCATTTTCTCCTTTAGATTTATCTCCCTCCTTAAATGCATTTAAAAGAAAAATAAAAGAGGTTACTTGTTCCCAAGAATGTGCAACACATCAATGCTTTTTAAACATTTTTAAACAGGACAGATCAATATATATTAAGATCGGGCAAATACCTGAAGTTTATCGATAGTAAAACCTGATGTGTGGAGGAACGGCATCGTACCTGCAGATCTGACACCAGATAAGGGTTAGGGTGAGGGTTTTGCTGGTCCAGGTTCCACACTGAGCTGAACTTCATCACATGAGAAACAATACTTTACTGTGTTCATATATATATATATATATATATATATATATATATATATACATATATACATATATAGAAATTATCCAACTGCACAATGTTAGACTTCGTTGTTAACTTACATCTTTATTTTCTTCAGATTAGGCTTGAGAAGCTTAACGGCGCGTTTCGCCAGTTGCTTCCTCAGGTTCGCTCATTGATTGCACAATCACAGGTGTTTAAGAAGACTCAAATTGCATGACTTGGATCCTCGTCACATGATCATACCGTCACTCATTTTAAACATTTTAACCATATAATATTTTTAACCATATAATATATGTAAAAATAGAAGAAAATAGAAAAAACAAAACATTTAGATATAGGTGTAGGCTACACTAGAATACTACTAATCAAAAGCATGAAGGAGTAGCTCCACATTAGTCAAAAGCCATTACTCAAAGGCATTAAATGAATAGGCTACACATTATGACCTGTCCGGAGGGGAGGGGTCTCATCTGTCCCTAAGGTCATACCCGCAGGCAAAAAAGGGAACAAAGTTGAAGTTAATACACTGGAAAAGATACTACCATGTAGAGAAATTATTAAGATCATCATATTAAAGAACATCATATTTAAAGAACACCGTTCTCAAAGAGAACCAACTCTATAGGGAGAGAGGTAAAGTTAATGCAATGAAAAATTACACTTGAAAAGTTAATATGTCAAGTAGTACAATTTAAAGATCACTATCAACTCTACAGGGAGAGTTGAAGACCTCCCAACTATATAAGTTAACCAGAGGCAACACATTTAACAGAAAAAAGAACTAACGTCCAGTGATTCGTTGAGTCCATATGGTTCCATTGTCTTTATATATTGTCTTTATATATATAAATATATATATACACATATATACAGTATATATATTTTGTTGCTTTAATATATATATACTAGTTCGTACCCGGGGATGCGCACGCCACAACTCCGCGCAGACTTGTCAAAAAGGCGTAAACAGCGTAAATTTGGAAAAATGGAAAAATCAGCTCCGTCAGTCCCTGCCTCTGCCAATGCTCAATGCCCATGTGCAGTTTGAGATTGATTGGCCGACCCGTTGAGGAGCAAAATGGATGCGGACAGACGGACGGACAGCGTGTTCCTCATTCTATAGTAGGATTATTATATCCCTCATTATTTGTCTGTCTGTATGTTTATGTTATAAAACTTAAAAATTCAATAAAATAATATAGCTGCAAGCGGCAATTCGAGGGTTCATACCTTTTTTGCGCTCAACAGAAGGAAGCAGCTCAATCGGCCAAAATTAAAGCCGCGAGCAGCAACGAGCGGGTTTCAGGCTTCACAAAGGTGAGCAAAGTCACTTCAGCTAGTTTCATTCTGTTTAAAGAAGGAGCGAGACCAATCACACACTTGTTTCATCATCACAAAGCCGCAGCATTTCAATAATTGCGCACTCAAAGTTCCGCCATTCGTCCCCCCTCCATCGGATTTGAACGAGACTCGGTGTGTATGTTCAGGAGATGGCGCGGGATGTCTCCAGTGAGTTTAATCAGGATTGCTCAAAGGCATCTTGAGTTATGAGCAAATATGTGATAGGCCACGCCCACCTGCACCGATCAATACGGCACTTCAGATTTTGGTTAATACTCGCCCCCAGAGCATGCACACCAATTTTGGTGAAATTCCGTCCACGGGGTTTTCAGGTACATGTTTGTGGCATTTGTGGCGCCCCCTATGGGTCGGGCTCAAAATGTTTCGGGAGACCGGTTCCCAAACACGGACTGAAGTTAGCTACCAAGATTTATGATGATCGGACAAATGGTTAATGAGTTATGGCCAGTATTCGCTAAGCCCCGCCCTTTGTGAAGATATTTTGGTTGATGGCGGCCATGTTTTTCGACCGATCTTGCTCATTTATAATAGAAATGTGTATCGCAGTCCCCCAAGGCTGTATGCCAAATTTGGTGTTGATTTGGTCAAAATCCAAAAAGTAGATGTCACATTTGATGTCATACACGTTTTTCACATTATGCAAATTAGCAACCATCCATCATGGCGGATCTTTAGGTCCAAGAGGCTTTTTTGTAGAGCACATTCAGCTGGACTTGTGTGTCAAATTTCAAGTCAATCGTACTTACGGTGTGAGGGGTGTGGCCTTTCCAAAATCGCGTTTTTGGGCCTTAATTACAGCGCCATCTACGGGCCGACTGGGCTCATATTTCTCGTGAAGCACCTGCACATCAATTCCAGTTATTGGGCCAAGTTTCGTGGTTTTCGTTCATTCCAGTTCACGGGAATTTGAGCCGCAGCGGAAGACAAATAATAATAATAAACCAGCACAAACCCTAAGAAATCATAAAAAACACCTGAGTTAGAAACTGAAGCACGGAAGCGTCAGTGTGATCAGACTGAAGGAAATGTGGCATTAAATCCTCTGACACTAAACTGTTTCTAATGTTTTCTAGTGTTTTCTAATTTTTTCTAGTGTGTTCTAATGTTTTGTAGTGTGTTCTAACTAATCTTTTCTAGTGTGTTCTAATCTTTTCTAATGTGTCCTAATGTTTTCTAGTGTTTTCTAATGTTTTCTAGTGTGTTTTAATGTTTTGTAGTGTGTTCTAACTAATCTTTTCTAATGTGTCCTAATGTTTTCTAGTGTTTTCTAATGTTTTCTAGTGTTTTCTAATGTTTTCTAGTGTGCTCTAACTAATCTTTTCTAGTGTTTTCTAATGTTTTCTAGTGTGTTCTAATGTTTTCTAGTGTGTTCTAGTGTTTTCTAGTGTTTTCTAGTGTGTTCTAACTAATCTTATCTAGTGTTTTCTAATGTTTTCTAGTGTGTTCTAATGTTTTCTAGTGTGT